>NW_026016580.1:0-67336 GCF_020379485.1 Brassica napus | reverse complement strand
GCGGCAGGACAAGTTATATGCCATCTTAAACAGACTTCATATTCATTATCGTTCAGGGTTGTGGTTCTCAGCGAGCTTCGTATTGAACAACTGCAAGAGATTCAGCGACCATATAATTAACGGAAAGGTGTAAAGTAGACCAGAACTTATAAATTCAAAAAACTGATCCCTATATCACATTTGCGTTTCTTGTGTGACAAATACAAAACAATGCTTCATCAGTGTCGATATAACACGTCTCACCTCTACGGGTAACGCTTCTTGTAAAGAATACGGTAACCACACTCTCTGCACTGAATCACATCCCAGACTTCAAAGTGTTCTCCTGTCACATCTTCAAAACCAAAACCATTCATACAAAAAAGCTTAGAAAAGTAAAGAGATATCTTGTGAGAAAAACAGCAAAAAAAAACAAAGGCAGAGCTCCTCCTCAAAAACCTCAAGTCATTAAATAAAAACAACATAGGAAAAAGATCAGATGGATCTATGCCTCCTAATAAGCCATTATGAAAATACTAGGGTTCATAAGGCTACTCAAAGAGGCATCTTCTCATATGATAAGAAGGAAGCACAAAGCTACCACCATCTTTTATAGAGATGACACGACGAAGATGGGTCTCAGCTTACCTCCGCAGACGTAAGTAATCTGTTCGGGCTGTTGATCCATGCTTATCGACTCGAGTCTGATAAATTCAACACAAATTGAATTTGAGTCAGGGCTATTCAAGCGATTCGAAAGCGGGACCGGACAACACAGCAAAATCGTATCTTTTGCGTGTCTGAATTTAGACAGAAAGGAGTTGACTGCATACTTACCGAACAAAGGTAGGGTTTATGCGGAACTACAAACACGAGCGAAGAGGAGTGAGTAAGTGAAGGGGAGAGTAGGGGTGTTCAATCCGGATATCGGTTCGGTTTCGCTTCGGTTTTTTTTCGTTTTCGGTTTTCGGTTAGTAAATATAACTACCATCTAAATCCATATTTACTTCGGTTCGGTTCGGTTATATACCGTCGGTTTTCGGTTTATTCGGTTTTTATACCAAAAACATAATTATTTTGTTTGAGATCATATTATATGAATTTTAGAGTCATATTGTCAACACACTCATTTATTAAAAACTATTACATGTTCAAATAAATGAACAAAAAAGTAATGCTTCTACCATCAAATAAAATAATCAAATCTATAACTAAAATCAAAGCTTGAAATTTTGAAATAAAAATATGAAACAAAAAGAAAGTTTTTTTTTCACTCTTCCATATTAGTGTTCATTAAAGTCATGTTTTTTCAATTGAAAATTTTCCATTAATTATTGTCCATCAAATTTATAATCTTCATATTAATTTAGTGAGACTAAAATAAATCAAAAAGATCAAAAAAGACTTAGAAAATAAGATGTCTGAATTGCGATGTATTGTTATTTAGTTATAGTTCAAGTGTTTTACAAATTAAGATTTTTTATTACTATAAATCATGGTAATAATTATTAACACAAATTTAAATTATGTAACAGATAGATTTTCATGTATTGTTATAAAATAGATACATATTTACATGTTTCTACTTTTAATCGGTTTTGTTCGGTTTATTCGGTTTAATCGGTTATATACCAAACCATATCCAAATATCTACGGTTTTTAGAAAATTATATCCATTCGGTTTATATGGTATATACCAAAACCAAACCATATTGTCTATTTCGGTTCGGTTCGGTTCGGTACGGTTCGGTTTTACCATATTGAACAGCCCTAGGAGAGAGAGATGTATAAAATGGCGTATCTGCTTTGATCATTGACCGTCCCATAAGTGTGGGCTTACTAATAAAATAATATTAATATGGGCTTATAATAAAAGCCAATTCAAGGTTAATAACTTGGTTCAATATTATTTTATAACTCAGGCTATAACATTTTGAATCCAAATTTATATCATATTTGGTTACTAATACTTTGGTTTAGGTACTTGAGATATTATGTTAAAATAAACAGAAATGAGTATTTGAGGTATTTTTTTTAGGTTTTTATATACTTGTTTTGATACTAATTCAAATCCTAGTATCGTTTTTCAAAAATTTTAGATTTTTCTAGGTTAATCAGATTTTCAGGTTATCTATTTGGACTCATTTAATAATAGATTGGTTCACATATATTTTATACCACCATGCATGATCATTTCAGATATATTCTGGTTTGAATTTCATAGATTATGTGTTTTAGGTTTGGTTTGGTTCGGTTTTATCTTTTTGACATGCCTACATGAAATAGTCTGATCCGGAGCATAAATTGATTATTATGCCCACTATAAGCTAATTTACCAATCGCTATACTTAGTCAATTTAGGTTTGAGTCTCGGTCCAAGTGGTTTATATGGTGGATCGTAACATTCGGTTCATCTTCTACCAATAGTCGAAGGTATTTTAAATTCGAGTAAGACAGTGTGGTACGATTTCAAGTTAGTTCACTATGTAACAGCAAGTGTATTCCTTCCGGGTCCAACCGGATAATCGATAGGGTTTATAAAAAGAAAATTAATTTACCAAAACATTTTTTTCTAACAATTTACCAAAACATAGCTTCGGACCGCATTCATGTCAAGAGTCGAACTTTGCATCCATTATAAACAAAATCAATATACGGTTATACCACTATAACTATTGAAACGTTAACGTAAGAATTGATCCAGCACATGATTGCTCAGCTTCTATATATCCAGGACCGGGTCTGGCAATGATAATGTGGTTGTAAGTGATTCCACTAAGATATGCACGTAGTATTTGAGGCATCTTCTGACTCCAGAGATCTTCAAGATGGCTGATGATAACCAATGTAAAGTTCATGCATTTGGATGGTGGTGTTTGCGACGTGGCATGTATTCAAGTGTCTGTCATTATATCATACTCATACATCGATCAGCATATTTCTACCTTTGAGATTTATTTTAGTAAATGAACATCATCTCTCCTTTATCTCCCAAGAAAAATATAACGACAGAGATTCAAAGTACAAGTGCTTTGAAGACATCAATGCGTGTCACGTCCCCACGTCGAATTAACACCGCCATCCAAAAATGCGTATGAACTTTGCAACCTAAATCTTCTAAATATAACTGAAATTTCTATTGGAACAATTCAACGAAAAAGTCTTCGCAAAAACATTACTTTCAGCCATTATTTTTGAAAAATATTGGTTTAGCAAAAAATAGTGTTTTGTAGTTAAAAAAGGTTTTCGGATTAAGCAAAACTTGGTATGTGTGTTTTCAGTTTTCACTTAAAGAAATTGTCACATAGATATGACTTTTGATAAACTAAAAAAATATACACATGAATCAAAATATTTTGTTGAATGTATAAATTTTTGTTTTGGTGAAGCAGAGATTTTGTTGAATAATAATGAGTGAATTTGCCATCTAACCAAGTTTGGAGTCAAAATTAAGTAAATAGCTTTGATTTTGACGTTATTAAATTGATAACATTTCATATACCTTTTATCCGGTTATGTCCTTATCCTTTCTAAGTTATCGGTGACAATGGAACCAAGAATTAACGTCGACGAGAGCACATGTCCAAGAAAAATTAAAATTTAACATGGTCCACGTGCGGGTTAACTATTCTAAGTAAGTGTTCTGTTCCATTTATAAAAGTACTACGTCAAATAGAACAAACAGAACATGATCTTCATACGAAACATAATCATAAACTCTAAACCTAACCTGCACACATGATACTAAACCATAAACTCGAGGTTCTAAATCCAAACCCAAATGTTAAATTTAATTTAAAGTTACAATATTTTAAAGAAAACAATAAAAAATAATAAATATATAAATTTTGAACTATTATTCTATACTATCTAACATGGAATGAAGACTATTCTTGTAATTTAACCCCAACCCACCTCCAACCCTAAACCCAACACACCTCCAAGACTGAAATACTAAATCCTAAACTTGAATTCATAAACCGAAATCTAAATGTAAAATATTTTAGATTAAATTAAAATATGAAAATAATATATAATATTTTGTACTATCACCTATACTATTTAAAGTGGAAAGTAAAATAGACTTGAGAGGAAGTACTATACTCTAAACTCTAATCACTAAACCCTAAACTCCTCAATAATTAGCCATATAACAATCCCACCATAAACCCCTATATACTTAACTTTAAACTATAAACACTAAACTCTAAACTCAAATATAAATCTTAAACCCAAATATAAACTCTCAACTTAAATAGAATGGAACAAAATAAATAGTATAGTATAACAATAATATGGAATGAAAACCATGTAAAATGTGTGACTTTCTGCTGACCACGTTTAACTTTTGCTCTCTTGAATTTTTTTTTTTTTAAATTGCAGGTTAAGCCGGTTGCGTTGAAGGTTAAAAGTGTAATATTATATAAAATACACTATGTATCGATGTATTCTAGCATATTCGGCTACTGATCTAAATATTGTTTTTTTTGTAGCCATACCACCTAATTTTCCAGTTATATATATATAAGATGTGAAAATATCCCAGTTATCAAGAGAAAAAAAGATGTGAAAATATCCCTAGCTTTCGATTTTGTCGAATTCAATATAATGGGTCACCATGCGACACTTACAAATAACAGGAAACAACTGTCTTGATTTCCACAGAAGCAATGGCTGCTGAGAATTTTGTTTTTATAGTGTTTGTACTCAAGAGAAATGTTTTTAATCATTGAAGAAAGAAAACCGGTGTAGTGCAATGTATCTATCCATCTATCTGATTCCCATATGATATGTTTTGTTTTATAATATTATTATAAGCTGTTTTGGTGGGCACCAATGTGATGATTTATGATTAGGAGCTTCTTGTTATGTTTTGATTATAGTGAACATTGTAGTATTTATGTATGTCCATCAGGGGTGAAAAGGGTACTAAAAACTTTGGATTATATTTATATTTCTCTAAAATATAAATATTTTAGTTATAAATTTTAAAGTTCCTATAAAATTCTATTTGTTTCTAAAATTATCAGGAAACCATTTAGGATCTTTTAGACGATCTTATATCTCTTCATTTTATATAATATTTATATGTGATATATTAATTCTGTTCGTTTTCACTATTATATATATATATATATATAATTACATATAGTTTTTTGGGTGGTTCGTTCTTATTTTTGGTGCATATTCAACATTTAAATGTATACAACACAGGAAACACAAAAGATGCAGTGAAAGGATTTATGGAGGGTACGCGCAAGATGGTGGAGAGATTCATTATACTTATTAATTAGACAATATCTACACATTTAACAGATTGGACATTTCCTGGTTAGCCAGAAGATACAGTTCGACAAATGGACATTTCCTGGTTATTCCAACAAGAGAAGAAATGGAAGTAGCTGCGACTCTAATGATATCTTGCATATTTGCATTGTTTTATCCATTCATCCATGAGCATTTTCATCATATAGATTAGGTTTCAGACATGTTTAGGTTGCATTTTGCATACATGAGTCTCTATTAGGTACTGGAATACCACATGAGGCTATTTGGAGCTCAAAAGAGGTGAAAAGGTGACCATTGAACGAACCGAGCATGGGAGCGACCTCCCGGAGCGACATCACGAAGTCGCTGTGTCCCACTTCTCAGAGCGACCTTCCTAAAGCGACGCCATGAAGTCGCTCGCGTTCTCATTACTCCGAACAGTCTTAGATGACCCTGGAGCGACCTCTCAGAGCGACCTACCAAGGTCGCTCCCGATCCAGAGCGACCCGTTGGAGCGACTGCACAAAGTCGCTCGCGTTTTCACGTCCGGAGACACACAACTCGCTCTCGGAGCGACCTCTCGCAGCGACCCAGCGAGGTCGCTCCCGAAGCTTGGAGCGACCTGTCCAGAGCGACAGGGAGAAGTCGCTCGCCATCTTGGTTCCCGGAGACAAGAAATCGCTCTCGGAGCGACCTCTCGCAGCGACCCAGCGAGGTCGCTCCCGAAGCCTGGAGCGACTTGTCGGAGCGACGAGCCGAGGTCGCTCCGCGCCTATTATCTGCTCGATTTCTATTTTACTTAAGGGCCTTTTGGTCATTTCATTATGCACGTTTTTACTTGGAAAAACCTATGTTTTAAACATCTTTTGTAGCCACCAGAGGCAGATTATCTTTTATCTTTTGATCTATTGAGAAATACACAAGAACTCTCTTGAGAAGTTCATCTCTTGGATTTTGATTGTTATGTTCTTGTGTTATTGTTGATTTCTTATCTATTTCTCTACATGATTAATCTGAAATCCAATATGGGTTTAAGAGGAATCATGGAGATTAGTGAGTAATCACCTTTTGAATTCATGGGTTAGGGAGATTAAGGGTGATTAGGTTAGTTCTAGGATGTTTTAGTGTAGATCATTCTTGTTCCTTGCTAGTAGAGTAATCATAATGCATCTTCTGAGTTGGCCACTCAGTTGTTGATCCTTAGGCATTTCTCACCCGAAAGGTGTTCGATGAAATGCCCGAGACAACTCTCCTAGGCTTTTAGTATACTTTGCCAAAGACATTTGTTGTTAAAGGTGCTAAGATAGCTAATAGACTTGTTAGTAATGATTGCTTTCATATTATTCAACCAAAGACATTTGATGTTTGAGATATGTTAGCAAATGAGCATTCATCTAGACATAGAGCTTGCTTAGAATTGTGTCTAGGCTTAAGGTTGATAGTTTGATTGATCATTTGCCATCCTTAGTTCGATACTTGATCACCCAAGGTCTAATCCCTATGCCCATGAGTTCTCTTTTCCCTTAGTCAAGAAAGTATCATTCTGTTATTGCTTTCTAGTTTTAGTCATAGTTTAAAACCCATCTAAATCATTGGTTGCACTTAGATTAAGTGAGTACTTGCATTCTCAGTGCTTTGATATCCCTCAGAACTGGTTCGACAATCATTTATACTACAACATTTGTCTTAGGAGCCTTGAAAACTCCTAACATCAAATTGGCGCCGTTGCCAAATTCTGAGTAGATTTGAACATTGAGATTTAGTCACTTGCTTGAGACTAAGTCATTTTTATTTTCTTTTGTTACTGATTCTCTTTCTTCACCTCCCTTTAATCTACAGGTGTATGAACTTGAGGAGCAGGGGTCCATCAAACCTAGTTCCAATAGCTGCAGACATCAGAGCTTTAGAGAGAGAGTGTGCTAGAAATAGAAGAGAAGAAGAGCAACAGGCTCACTTGCAGAGATTGAGTACTGATATGGGAGACATACCTCAAAACCAACAGCGAGCAGCTCGACCCATTGGCACTTACGACCGCCCCAACATTCATGGTCATAGATTGGGAATCCGAGCACCCGCTGTGGCAGCCAACAACTTTGAGATCAAATCAGGACTCCTCAACGTGATCGAGAACAACAAGTATCATGGCTTGGCTCTAGAGGATCCATTTGATCACTTGGACAGGTTCGACAGCTACTGTGGGTTGTCAAAAACCAATGGTGTGTCCGAAGATGCCTTAAAGCTCAAGCTATTCCCTTTCTCTTTGGGGGATAAGGCACGTCAGTGGGAGAAGTCTCTACCCAGTGACTCCATCACTACTTGGGATGACTGCAAGAAAGCATTCTTGGAGAAGTTCTTCTCTACTTCAAGAACTGCTAAGCTGAGAAACGAGATTTCCAGCTTTCAACAGAAGAACTTGGAAGGCTTCAGTGAAGCCTGGGAGAGATTCAAGGGCTACCAAGCTCAATGCCCACACCATGGCTTTTCTAAGGAGAGCTTGCTGAGCACATTCTACCGTGGTGCTCTTCCTAAGTACAGAGCCAGACTGGATACAGCTAGCAATGGGTTCTTCTTGGGGAGAACTGAGGAGGATGCAGAAGAGCTGGTTGACAACATGGTAAAGAGTGATGCAGTCTACAGTGGAGACCACGACAGAGGCAGTAGAACAGATGATAAGCAGACGAGGAAAGAGATCAAAGCTTTGGAAGACAAGATCGACCTACTCATTGCTGAAAAAGCAACCCAAGAGCAGCTGAAGTTTGTTGGTAACTCCAAGCAGGAAGATCCACTTGCTGTCAATGAGGTTGAGGGTTTGGAAGGTCAAGAGGAGTTGTGTTTCATCAACAACAATGGTAGCTGGTACAAAAAGGAGCCCAACTTTCAGTACAACAACTACCAACAGAAATCCTATCCCAACAACCAACAGAGTGGTTATCCGCCTAGAAACAACCAGCAAGGCAGCTATCAGCCTCAGCAAAACCCCTCGTCTGGTTCCTCTGCTCCTCAAGAGAGCAGCACTGATACCTTACTGAAACAAATCTTGGAGTCTCAGACTAGAAGTGAGAAGCAAGTTGGTTATGAGTTGAAGAACCTTCATTCCAAGATTGATGGGAGCTACAATGAGCTCAACAACAAATTCTCACACCTTGCTTCTACAGTCAGGAATTTAGAGAATCAATTTGCTTCCATGAACACTCACCAGAATCGCCAGCAAGGATCTCTACCTGGAAAGTCTGACCAAAATCCCAAGGAGGCCAAAGCTATCACCCTTAGGAGTGGTAAGCAGTTACCTCCTAGAACCCTCACCAAGGATGCTGAGAAACTAGGTGAGGGGGTTGCCATCAACATAGATGATGAAGTGGTGATTGTTGATGAGAAGATCAATGACGAGATCTTGGAGAAGATAGTGGAAGCCAAAGGTAAAGGAAAGGTTGGGGAAGAGAAGAAGACAGTAAAGGATGGTGAAGTTGTTACTCCAGCAAGTGAAAGTTCTTTTGTTCCTCCTCCCTATGAACCCAAACTTCCATTCCCTGGTAGATTCAAGAAGCAGCTGCTAGAGAAGTACAAGGCTCTGTTTGAGAAGCAAATGAGTGAAGCTCAGGTTGCAATGCCCATCATCGATGCTTTCATGTTGATTCCTCAATACAACAAGTTCCTGAAAGATGTTGTAGCTGCAAAGAAGAAGGAGATGGAAGGCATGATGATTCTTACCCATGAGTGCAATGCCATCATCCAGAGGCTTGATGTTCCAGAGAAATTAGAGGATCCAGGAAGCTTCACACTACCTTGTGCTCTTGGACCTATGGTATTTGAGAAAAGTCTCTGCGATTTGGGAGCTAGTGTCAGCTTGATGCCTTTGTCTGTTGCAAAGAAGCTTGGATTCACTCAGTACAAGAAGTGTAGACTCTCTCTGGTGTTAGCTGATCGTTCAGTGAAGTACCCTGTGGGCATCTTAGAGGACCTCCCTGTGAAGATTGGAAGGTATGAGATACCTACAGATTTTGTGGTGCTTGAGATGGGTGAGGAGGCTCAAGATCCATTGATTCTAGGAAGGCCATTCTTAGCTACAGCAGGAGCTATTGTTAATGTGAAGGAGGGCACGATTGATCTCCATTTGGGTAAAGAGAACATCCTCCACTTTGACATCAAGGGGAAAATGAGGAAACCAACTGTGTTCGGGCAAGCCTTCTACATTGAAGAGATGGGCACTCCTGCTGATGAGCACCTTGAAGAGTTACCACCTGAGGACGACGAGGAGGGAGCATCTCCCTCTACTCATTCCCTATAGAAGGTAACCCACCACACTCCCTTGTATATACCATTTCATTTTTGCATATTAGTCTTCTTTTCGGTATCTCTCTCTACTTGACGACACAGAGACTGTGTAACTCAAGTTTGGGGGAGGTACCAAGTATTTGATCATGTTTGCTTTGATGTTGTTTCATTGAGTCATGCATGGCATACCTATTTGCATAGATAAAAAAAAAAAAAAAATCAATCATTTAGTTTGCATCATTTGCATTTTTAGGAGAGTCTAGAGCATATAGGTTGCATTCACTTGCATTGGGAGCAATGATTTTGAATGCCTTGTAAAGAACACTACGTTGCACTTGACTAGCTTTTGCACCTCTCAAAAAGACTTGTATGTTTCGAGCCTTGAAAACTCTTCCTGAAACTTGTTGATTGCTGAAACTCAGTCTTTGAAGCCAACTACAACCTTATTTGAACTGAACGAACTTAATGCTTCTTGCTCATGGTCCCTTGTGTACTGAGTCATGGCTATACACACTTGAGTTGTCACATCTTTTATACCAATCTTTTTTGACAAACTCTAGTGGTAGACCACTCCCAAAACCTTTTCCTCCTTTTAAGCTTTCATTGTTTGATGAGTGAGGCCTTTTTCGGAAAGTCTTACATGTGCATAATGTTGAGAGTATCGGGAACGACAATGCTTGATCTTCATTCTTGCTAGATTGGACACTCTATTGTCTAGCTATAGGTGGGGGTGAGTGTTGTGATTATGATTTGGGAGAAATGAAAAAGGAAAAGAATAGACTCTTTGTGCTTAAGTGAATTGTTTTATTGGGACCAGTATAGAAGCCTCTAGCTCAAGTTTTGAAAAGTCTTGGCCCCCAGCCTAAAAAAAAAAAAAAAAAGAAAAACGAAAAAAAAAAAAAAAGAGAAAGAAAAAAAAAAAGAAAAAGAAAAGAAAAGGGGGCTAGCAAAGTTGTTAGGAGCTAAGAAATGTTTTGAGGTTGTGAAAAATCCCTTGTAGATTTCAAAGAGAAGGAGTTAAAGTTCTTAGGATCTTTTGGTGAGAGATGTGAGTTGGGTTTGACATTTGGGAATGATTGTGTAATTGTATGTTTGGGAAAAGGGTAGAACAATGGAGATTGAGCATTGTATGCATGAGTTGGTCCCTTTCTTAGATATATTATGTGCAATGTCAAGGCTACTTGTTTTGAGAGTAAACCACCTTAAAGATCATATGTTTTGAACCTCTTGAATCACTTGAATAAAAGCCTTCCCTTACCCAACCAAATGACTTGGACCAACTGACCATTTGCAAGAATTCACCTGATGTTTTGTGCTTAATGAATGTGAGAGTTGGTTGATTTGAATGTGTGGATGCTTGATGATGAGTGTAAGAACAAAAAGAGTTAAGATAGGCCTAGAGAAGCTAGAGTGTAATAAGAGAGTGTGCTAGTTGTGTTTCTTTTGGCTATGTGCTCCCTCCTTCAACCTCTCTCCCTATGAGTTCTAGAAAGTTCACTTGTGGACAAGTAAAAGAACAAGTTTGGGGGAGTTGATATCTTGCATATTTGCATTGTTTTATCCATTCATCCATGAGCATTTTCATCATATAGATTAGGTTTCAGACATGTTTAGGTTGCATTTTGCATACATGAGTCTCTATTAGGTACTGGAGTACCACATGAGGCTATTTGGAGCTCAAAAGAGGTGAAAAGGTGACCATTGAACGAACCGAGCATGGGAGCGACCTCCCGGAGCGACATCACGAAGTCGCTGTGTCCCACTTCTCAGAGCGACCTTCCTAAAGCGACGCCATGAAGTCGCTCGCGTTCTCATTACTCCGAACAGTCTTAGATGACCCTGGAGCGACCTCTCAGAGCGACCTACCAAGGTCGCTCCCGATCCAGAGCGACCCGTTGGAGCGACTGCACAAAGTCGCTCGCGTTTTCACGTCCGGAGACACACAACTCGCTCTCGGAGCGACCTCTCGCAGCGACCCAGCGAGGTCGCTCCCGAAGCTTGGAGCGACCTGTCCAGAGCGACAGGGAGAAGTCGCTCGCCATCTTGGTTCCCGGAGACAAGAAATCGCTCTCGGAGCGACCTCTCGCAGCGACCCAGCGAGGTCGCTCCCGAAGCCTGGAGCGACTTGTCGGAGCGACGAGCCGAGGTCGCTCCGCGCCTATTATCTGCTCGATTTCTATTTTACTTAAGGGCCTTTTGGTCATTTCATTATGCACGTTTTGTACTTGGAAAAACCTATGTTTTAAACATCTTTTGTAGCCACCAGAGGCAGATTATCTTTTATCTTTTGATCTATTGAGAAATACACAAGAACTCTCTTGAGAAGTTCATCTCTTGGTTTTGATTTGTTATGTTCTTGTGTTATTGTTGATTTCTTATCTATTTCTCTACATGATTAATCTGAAATCCAATATGGGTTTAAGAGGAATCATGGAGATTAGTGAGTAATCACCTTTTGAATTCATGGGTTAGGGAGATTAAGGGTGATTAGGTTAGTTCTAGGATGTTTTAGTGTAGATCATTCTTGTTCCTTGCTAGTAGAGTAATCATAATGCATCTTCTGAGTTGGCCACTCAGTTGTTGATCCTTAGGCATTTCTCACCCGAAAGGTGTTCGATGAAATGCCCGAGACAACTCTCCTAGGCTTTTAGTATACTTTGCCAAAGACATTTGTTGTTAAAGGTGCTAAGATAGCTAATAGACTTGTTAGTAATGATTGCTTTCATATTATTCAACCAAAGACATTTGATGTTTGAGATATGTTAGCAAATGAGCATTCATCTAGACATAGAGCTTGCTTAGAATTGTGTCTAGGCTTAAGGTTGATAGTTTGATTGATCATTTGCCATCCTTAGTTCGATACTTGATCACCCAAGGTCTAATCCCTATGCCCATGAGTTCTCTTTTCCTTTAGTCAAGAAAGTATCATTCTGTTATTGCTTTCTAGTTTTAGTCATAGCTTAAAACTCATCTAAATCATTGGTTGCACTTAGATTAAGTGAGTACTTGCATTCTCAGTGCTTTGATATCCCTCAGAACTGGTTCGACAATCATTTATACTACAACATTTGTCTTAGGAGCCTTGAAAACTCCTAACATCATCTAACTTTGTTAGTGACTCAGTTGTTACTTTCTTGTTCAAGAAATAAATTGGGTAATCAAATAGCTCTATCCTTTGATAATTCCTATAATATGAAATCACATTAATATAATATTAATAATATAATTCGAATTAGATACATTGGACTCGCGTGATTCTATAGTTCTTTAATACATACATACCTAATTCTCTCAGAGACTTGTATAAAGATATAGGTGAGAAGGTTTTTCTCTTTCTGTTAGTGGTAGTTGCGACAAAATGCAACTACACATCACATGAAAGGTCATATTCATTCAATCTTCAAATTATTCTTGAACCTAATGAACCCAGGTTGGATTCTGTGCCTCCTATAGATTATAATAGTGTTAATGTTGTTACTTGTTACTAGTATTATATAATTGTTGGCAAAAGAGAAAAGTTGACTTGAGGCTTCAGCACACCGAAATCAAAACTAACTTGGTAGATTATGTTGTTAGCGTTCACATTTTTGTTTTTTTAAATGTTTGCAACTTTAAGAATTTGTCTTATAAAATCATAATAATATACTCCCTCCATTTCTAAAAGATCTACGTTTTAGAATTTTCACACTTTTTAATAAAATATATTAAAATTAAGTTATATATGAATAGTTTTTTTGTAGTTTTATATTTCATATATTTTAAAACCAATAAAATTTTAAAAAATATAATTAATGTTCTTGAACTTCACAATTTTTATTATTTGTTAATAAAAATTACATTAAAAATATAAAATATGTATATTTTTGAAACAAAATTTTTTTTAAGAATATAGATTTTTTAAGAACGGATGGAGCATACGTTAAAACAGCCCATATAGTTATCAAATCCCATTAACACAAATTTAGCTATATGCTGATGTAATTGTCATTTATTCTGGTGCTCAATCATCGGTTAACACAATACGTTGGGGAAGATCCTCGTGTTTTCCCTAAAATCTTTTGCAACTTGCACCTTGTCTAAAACTAAAAGTATATATGTTTATGAATATACCATCAGATTTAAATCCAAAACGGCAACATGTCTTTGTTTAGGACCAAAGAACCATTCTTGCATCAGGTGGCCTTCTATCGCTTTCTAGCATAAGATTATATCTGGTAACTATAAACTACTACAGTGGGTGAAATTAGTAAAATGTTGTTGTTGATTTTATTTAATAGTTTCATGATAGCTGCATTTATGACAAAAAAAACTAGGTGACATTATCTTTTAAACGTTTGTTATATCAACCGAGTTGAACCACCAAATTAATTCGATTTGATTGATTGAATCTTCTGATAACTTGAGATTATTTATAACTTTATACGTAACAAAAGTCAACTTTTTTGCTAAACGATTTATTTAATCAACCAACAAATTGGCGACTCAACAATAAAATATAAAAATGGTATCGACGACATCTTTTGAAGCAAAAATACATTATAGGGAAACCACAAAACAAGAACAGTTTCTTTTGTGTTCACCCCTAGGGTGAACTTGTGGATCACCTAGCCCATAATAATTTAACAATTTAATTTTGTATTTGAACAAAAGACAAAAACAAAAACAGAAATAATATTATTCACCAAAAAATAATAGCAAAACATTTTTGCCAAGTTATATTCTGTTTATGAAACAAAATAATAAAAATATTATAAGATAATATTATTCTCCAGAAAGAAAGAAATTTCTTTTTGATTTTGTTAACGCCATCAGCAAATCCCTAAAACTTTAAAACCTAAACCATAAAGGTTAACAACCATAAGATTTAAGGCTTAGGGTTCATGGTTTAGCTTTTTGCTGACGACATTACGGTTTTGGGGATTGCGTTAACAACTTTTTTTCTTTTCCGGTAATTAATATTATTTTCTGATTATTTTTTATAAACAAAATATGACTTGAAATTTTTTATATTAATTCTAGGGTTTAGGGCTTAGGGCTTAGGGTTTAGGGGTTAAGGTTTAGGGTTTAGAATTTTGATGATGATGTTTTGGGTTTAGAGTTAAAGGTTTTAGGGTTTTGTTTACAATGTTAACAACTTCAAAGTTTTTTGGGCAATTAATATTATCTTATGATTATTTCTTTTCTTTTTTCATAAACAGAATATGATTTGACAAATTTTTATTGTTTATTATTTTTTGGTAGATAATAATATTTTAGATTTTTTGCTTTTTCAAAAATAGAATATGAATTATTATTGGAGCAAAAAAACTAAAATATTATTATCTACCAAAAAATAATAAACAATAAAAATTTGTCAAATCATATTCTGTTTATGAAAAAAAGAAAAGAAATAATCATAAGATAATATTAATTGCCGAAAAAACTTTGAAGTTGTTAACATTGTAAACAAAACCCTAAAACCTTTAACTCTAAACCCAAAACATCATCATCAAAATTCTAAACCCTAAACCTTAATCCCTAAACCCTAAGCCCTAAGCCCTAACCCTAGAATTAATATAAAAATTTTATATCGTACATATCGTAATATAAATATGAGTTATTCTTGGATTCACCCTCTAGGGTGAACCTATAGGTTCACTAACCAATAAGATTTAGTTATTTCAAATCCGATATCTTTTAAAAAAGGAAACAAAATATTGTCAAATTATATTACGTTTTTAAAATTAAAAAAATACAAATAAATAAAAATAATAGTAGTTGCAAAAAAAAGTTTTCAAAAAAAAATTAATACTATAAACAAAACACTAAACGCTAAATCTAAACCCTAAACCCTTTGGTAAATTTTAAATTCTTGAATTTTTAAAAAAAATATTTTTAACACAATCAACAAAACACTAAACCCTAAATCATAATCCTAAACCCTAAACCCTTGGGTAAACCCTAAACCCTTGGGTAAACCCTAAACCCTTGGATAAATCCGAAACTCTTGGATCAAATCTTAAACTTTAAGATTTATGATTTATTCAAGAGTTTAGGGTTTAATATTTGTTGGCAGCGTTAAAAATACTTTTGAGAAACAAATTCTTTTTTTTTTTGCGATTAAAAAATCTTATTTTTGTGATTAATATAATTTTTATTTTAAAAATATAATATAATTCGATAATATTTTGTTTCTTATTTTAAAAGATACTGAATCTAAAAGGACACAATCCTATTGGTTAGTGAACCTACAGGTTTACCTAGGGGTGAACCCAAGAATAAATCTATAAATATAGCCCTAAACACAGGTTCATCCCAGGGGTAAACACATAAAAAAGCCAAACAAGACTCTTACATATCACACCTTGATACCATTCCTTTATCGTACATTTCTTTTAATATTCTTTGAGAAATATTAGCATAGCCAATATTTAACCGATACAAGTTTTTTTTTTTTTTGGTAAACTTAACCGATACAAGTTTGGATCTAAGCTGCAATATAAAATTGTTACATGAGGATATTTTATGACAGAATAAAAGAAACAATAATATAAAAATTCCAATATTGAAAATCACATTTGAAAATATCTCAAAATATCTCGTTTGCAATATCCATCCATTTTTGTGTGAAATACCAATATATAAAATTTTCCCAATAAAATTGCTCTAATGGCCAAACCACACGTCTCTCGTTTGATAAATGATTACATATATGGGAGGATTTATTGATATAGCGGAAGAGTCTGGGACAAAGGTATATATTAAAGATCCGTAAACACGATATGGTCAGATAAAAAAGAATAACCTGTGTGTTCAAAAAAAAAAAAAAAAAACCTGTTTTTGCTAGCCCGTCGTTGTTATGCTAGACATCTTTATGAGATGCTCACGCAGATCTATCCTGTTCCACTCTCATAGTAAGACATGCCGCTTAGAGACCAAAAGAACTTGTTATATTTCCCATGTCTTTACACGTTACAGTTTGGACTACTTTGGTATGTCTTTTACACGTTACAGTTTGATCGAGGTCAGTGGCAATATTATTGGACTAGTCCAACACAATAGATCAACCATCGGGTATATGTTCTTGACTCTATTTTTTCTGGTCTAGTTCTTAAAACATTGATCTAAATGGGAGACAATACTGTCGCTATCACCACTCTCCCCATTCCGTTGGTTACAATTACATCTTCTTTGACACCCCTAACCAGAGTTCAACTCTCTTTAACACCAGTATTAAATTCTATTTTTAATGTGGGCTATAGCCCTAGTTTATTTTAAATCCGATTTGTTTTTTGGCCTATAGTTTCAATATAATTTCTACCGTTTTAGTTTGGACCAAAACTCAATTTAATATATATATCACATCTGTATATGTCACTACAAGAAAACGTAGCAGTAACAACGGTATTTTACGAGGAAATTATTTCCTCGTAAATTTACATAAGCTTTACAACGCAATTACGACGCGACATGACTTCGTCGTAAACTCGATGGTAATTTACGACGAAATGTATTCGTCGTAAAGTTAATGTAAGTTTACGACGAAAGTACGTGGAATGCAAAATAGTTGTAAACGTTACATCGACATTACAACGAATCATGTTACCGTTACATAAAGGTGAAAACGTGTATTGAAAGTGCTTTAACTTACCTAAGTTCGTTGTAAACGCGTTGTAAATTTTCCATGTAAAATCCATGTAAAACTTACCATATTTCTCTATATATATGTCATTTCCCACAACTCTCTTCCTCACAACACACAACTCTCTTCCTCACAACACACAACTCTCTTCTTCTCGAACCACCAATTACTATTTCGAAGATAACGATAACGAACATGAGTCATTCGTCTGTCTGCCAATTCAGTAGAGCGATAAGGAGAAAATGGAGGGAAGTGAAGTTGGTTTATACTTGAGTGAAACCTCCGACCATCGTCAAAGGTTCCTCTCAAGTACAAACCAGCTGCACTTCCGTCCACTTTCTCCTTGTCGTTCCACTGAATTGGCAGACAGACGAACGACACAGGTTCCTTATCGTTGTTTTAGAAATAGTAATTGGTGGGGTAACAACGCAATTACGACGAAACCAAATTTCGTCGTAAACGCCATGTAATATTACGACGTAAGTACGTCGAAAATGAAATTTTACATCGATATTACAACGAATTAGAGATGTCAAATGGGCGGGCTATAAATGGGTGACCCGTGTCCAAATCGATATGGTCCAAAATGGACAGACCCAGATTAAACCATAATTAAAATTTGTCCAGATGGGTGAACCCAATTATATTCATGGACAATATTGGGCTTAACCACTTGGACAATGGGCGGCCCAATAAACTTAAATGTCTAGGGTTTGAAAAATTGGGAGAAAACACAAATCACCTTTTTTTTTCTTCCCGTCTCACTCTTGTGTTTTTTCTTCGTGTTTGATTCTTCCTCTTCGAATCATCGTCTTCGATTTTTTCTCTTCGAGTCCTCGTCTTCGATTCTTCCTCTTCGTGTTCGATTCTTCTTCCTCGTCTTCGTTCTTCTTCAATTTTTTTTCGATTCTTCACCAACTTCTGATTTCATCATCTCTTAAGATTTGATTTTTCGTGATTTGTGTTATGGGTTTTCACTATTAGCTACTGATTCGTATCATCTACTAATATTGTGTTATGGTTTATGTGTTAAATAGATCGGTGATTTGTGTTCATAACGAAGTTGGTGGCGAGTCTGGCGACTGTTTCTGTTTCCGCAAGTCAGACAAAATTACGAATTTTTTAAACTTATCTTGAATTTTTTATAACTTTGAAACATGAAGTTTAAAACTTAAAGTTTAAGTATGTGACATCTTTAAAATTGAAAACTTAATAATCTTTAAATTTTTAAAACTGAAATTATGTTGTTTACATTAAATGGGCGTATGGGCCGCCCATGGATAGCCCAACAAATCATGGTCTTATTTGGTTATGGTCGCATTTGGACATGGTTCTATTTGGGCTTCGACCAAAATTATCCAGCAAAAAAATGAAACCCATTCGGACACACCCAAACCCGCCCAACCCGCCCATTTGACATCTCTACAACGAATCATGTTACCGTTATATTTAGGTGAAAAACTTATCGAGTTTCGTTGTAAAGTCGTTGTAAAAAAACTATGTAAAATCCATGTAAACTTTCCCTTGTAAAATCGTTGTTATATTTCAACTACCCAACTCGAAAATTTCTCTATATATATGTCATTTCCCACAACTCTCTTCCTCACAACACACAACTCTCTTCCTCACAAGACACAAACGGAAAAAAAAAAAATTTAAAAAAAAATAGTAGAAAAAATGGTCGGTGGCGGTAGTATTTACGAATTACGAAGTTGGATGTATTTGCACAAAGATTCCGACGGGAGAGTGACGAATGCATTTCTGAACGGGCTAGAGACATTCATGCACCAGGCGGGCTGTACACCGATCACGCAGGAAAGCGGTAAGATGTTCTGCCCCTGTTCAAAATGCAAAAATTCGAAATTTGCACGTAGTGAAACTGTATGGAATCATTTAGTAAACAGAGGATTTACACCACAGTATTACATTTGGTATCAACATGGAGAGGGTTATGGGGGAAATGAAGCTAGTAGTAGTAATGCTAATTTTGAGGATGCTCATCATAATGAAGAACCGAATCATGTGCATAATGAATATAATTATCATCAAGAGGAGCAGATGGTAGATCATGATAGGGTTCAAGATATGATTAGTGATGCATTTTTAGAAACAACTACAACAATAGCAGATGGAACTGGAAATGTAGAAGAACCTAATTTGGATGCAAAAAGATTTTATGAAATGCTAGATGCTGCAAATCAACCAATCTACACTGGTTGTAGAGAAGGTCTCTCTAAATTGTCTCTAGCAGCTAGGATGATGAATATTAAAACGGATCATAATTTACCTGAGAATTGCATGGATGCATGGGCGGAGTTGTTTAAAGAGTATTTGCCAGAAGACAACGTGTCTGCTGAATCTTATTATGAGATTCAGAAATTGGTTTATAGTCTTGGGTTACCCTCGGAGATGATTGATGTTTGCATCGACAACTGCATGATCTACTGGAAGGAAGATGACAAGTTAGAAGAGTGTCGATTCTGCAAAAAACCACGATTCAAACCGCAAGGCCGTGGGAGGAATAGGGTACCGTACCAAAGGATGTGGTACCTACCAATTACAGACAGATTGAAAAGATTATATCAATCTGAGAGGACTGCTGCGTCGATGAGGTGGCATGCCGAACATGTCCAGAGAGATGGTGAGGTTGCACATCCATCAGACGCAAGAGCGTGGAAACATTTCAACAAGGTACACGGAGATTTTGCTACAAATATTCGGAATGTCTATCTTGGGTTATGCACCGATGGATTTAGTCCATTTGGAATGTCTGGTAGACAATATTCTTTGTGGCCAGTCATTCTTACGCCGTATAATTTACCGCCGGATATGTGCATGGAACAAGAATTTCTATTTTTGACCATATTAATCCCAGGGCCGAAGCATCCAAAACGGTCTCTTGATGTTTTTCTTCAACCGTTGATAGAAGAGCTAAAGCAATTGTGGTCAGAAGGGGTGAGGACGTACGATTGTTCCTTGAAAACCAATTTTACGATGCGAGCAGTTCTGATGTGGACGATAAGTGATTTCCCTGCTTATGGGATGTTGTCTGGCTGGACAACACATGGAAGATTATCTTGTCCGTATTGTCTTGGATCCACGGATGCTTTTCAACTGAAGAATGGTAGGAAGAGTTGTTGGTTTGATTGTCATCGTCGGTTTCTTCCACTTGCCCATCCGTACAGAAGAAACAAGACATTGTTTCGACACAAAAAAATTGTCAGAGACAGTCCTCCTCCATATCTCACCGGCCAGCAGATCGAAGCGGACATTGATTATTACGGAGCTCAGGAAACAGTTAAGGTTGGAGGAAATTGGCATGTTCCTGGAAATATGCCTGATGGGTATGGTGTATCTCACAATTGGCATAAGAAGAGTATATTTTGGGAGCTACCGTATTGGAAGGATCTTCTCTTACGCCACAATCTGGATGTCATGCATATCGAGAAGAACTTTTTTGAGAACATCATGAATACATTACTTAACGTCCCTGGGAAGACAAAAGATAACAAAAAGTCAAGGATGGACTTACCTGATATTTGCTCAAGAAGTGAGTTACATATCAAGAGCAATGGAAACGTTCCTGTTCCCATCTTCCGGTTGTCATCAGCAGCGAAAACAACCTTGTTTGACTGGGTTGCATCGGAAGTTAAGTTTCCTGATGGTTATGTTTCAAATATGTCAAGATGTATTGAACGAGGTCAAAAGTTCTCCGGAATGAAAAGTCATGATTGTCATGTGTTTATGCAACGACTGCTTCCATTTGCTTTTGCCGAGCTCCTTCCAGCAAATGTCCACGAAGCACTTGCAGGTAATTATAAATTTATATATATACCTATGTTACGAAATGTTATTAATTTGATTCCTTTTAAAATATACAGCCATCGGAGCATTTTTCAGAGATCTTAGCACACGTACGTTCAAAGAAGAAGTCATCGAACAACTTCATCAGAACATTCCGATCATATTGTGCAACCTGGAGAAGATATTTCCTCCTTCATTTTTTGACGTCATGGAGCATCTAGTTGTCCACCTACCGTATGAAGCATTGCTTCGTGGACCTGTTCACAACGGATGGATGTATCCGTATGAGCGACAGATGAAACATTTGAAGGGGAAAGCAAGAAATCTTGCAAAGGTAGAAGGTTCAATAGTTGCAGGGAGTTTGACAGCCGAAACATCTAACTTCACATCATACTACTTTGCTCCAACTGTTCGTACGAGAAAAAGAGTTCCTAGAAGATATGATGATGGTGGAGTACCGACATCATATCCAATTGATGGTGTTCCTGACATTTTCTGCGAAATTGGACGGTTTGGTGGTAAAACGAAAGAAGTATGGTGGTCATGTGAAGAAGATAAACATAGTGCCCACACTTATATTCTGCTCAACTGCGAGGATGCAATGACCCGTTACTTTGAAAGGTAAATTTTTTTGTGAATGTTAATTATATGAATTGAAGTTAATTATGTATGATTTGATTATTTGTTCAATTTGCAGGATGTTTGTATCTCAAGTTGAAGAAGCAATACCAGGAATATCTGCAACTGATGTGGATACACGTAAAGATAAGCACTTTGTCAAGTGGTTAAAATCACAGGTAATATATCTCATACTATTATATTAATTAAGTAAGTGTTTAAGAATATATATATGTTTTTTGCAGGTTGATTATGACGATCCTTATTATCCCGTATGGTTTCATGAATTGGTTCAAGGTCCAGTTGCAAAGGTCACCACATCACCTATGTATTTCACACGAGGATTTACCTTTCACACATACGAGTATGGGAGACATCGGGCAACGAGTAACTACGGAATATGTGTGAAAGGTGAAACAGACTTTTACGGGATATTGCAGGAGATTATTGAAGTGGAATTTCCGGGGTTATTGAAGCTAAAATGCGTCCTCTTCAAATGTGAATGGTTCGATCCTGTTGTGAACCGAGGGATTCGGTATAACAAATTTGGTGTTGTGGATGTCAATTTTGGGAGAAGATACAACAAATTTGAGCCTTTCATTTTAGCTTCACAAGCCGAGCAAGTTAGCTTCCTTCCTTATCCTCGGCTTCGAACTTCCGGGATAAACTGGGTAACTGCTATCAAAGTTACACCTCGTGGACGCATTGTCGTTGGAGAAGAACCGCCCTTGCAAGAAGAAGACGCTATCACTGAAGTTGAGGTACCAGAACAACCAACTGATGAAATCCTTTTGATCGACCCGCAAAACTTTCAATATGAAGATATTCCCGAAGATGCGACAGATGAAGCACGTGAAGACGAGTTCGAGAGAAGCGACGATGATGATTGTAATGATAGTGATGAGAACGAAAACGATTTAGAGTGATGTAATATATGTATCAAATGTTGGATTTCTCTATTGTAATATTTTCTAAAAGAAAGAGTAAGAAGTAGTATGATATAAGATATGATGTTAGATGATATGTCACTTTGGGGTTTAGGGATTTCATTCTCGGTGTTTAGGGTTAAGCGTCGTAATTTCGTCGTAAATGGAAAAACGCGGGCCTGGTAATTTCGTCGTAACTCGAAAAACACGGGCCTGGTAATTTCGTCGTAAATTAAAAAACACGGGCCTGGTAAATTCGTCGTAAATGGAAAAACGCGGGCCTGGTAATTTCGTCGTAAATTTACGTCGATTTTACGACGAATCCTAATCTATATAAGGGGACGCCGAGAGCGAGGCTGCCTCGCTCATTCCTCCCAAATTCCTTTGCTCTCTCTAAGGTAAACTCTCTCTTCTCTCTCTCTTTTTTTTTTTTTTAAATTAGTTTAGGTGATTAGTTAGGTAACGGAATTAGTTTAGGTGATTAGTTAGGTAATTAGTTTAGGTGATTAGTTAGGTAACGGAATAATATTTTTATTATGTCGTAACTGATAAAATTTATTTTAATTTTTTTTAGATGGCTCCTAGAAGAAAATCCAGAGCACCTAGTTATAGAGATTTGTTTGGCGACGATGGTTCCGGTACATCTTCTTCCGGTCCATCGTCTTCTGGTCCATCATCCTCCACCGCAGTTCCAGACTCTCAGCCTTCTCAGAGAGTTGCTTGGAGTCCTCCTCCACCGCAGATGCCTCCACCATTTGTTTTTAAAATATTTATTTTAAAATATTCAATTAATATAACTTTTAATATTTTTTTTTTGTAGTTGGAGAAGACGGGAGTCTTACCATCTCTGTCTGACCTATTCAAGATGACTCACGCCACATCCGACGGAGTTTTTGTGGATCCTGCATCAGAGAAACTCGCTCAAGCAGTGGCTACTCGGATTGAAGAACGGGAGACGCAACTAACTCAGGAGTCTCCCGATGGATTACCCGTCACATTGTCCACCGAAGAAGCCGACCGAATCTTCGAAGAGGTAGTACAACTAAAATTTTTTTTTTCATTATTTTTAATAACTATATTAATATATGTTTTAATTTTATAGCTGGCTCCTAGAAAGAAGGGCCGAATAGTCGGTATAGGCTCCGTTAACCAAGTTGCAAGGGCAACTTCGTCATACACTTCGAGACGGGATGAAGAGACTTCTCAGATGAAAGCTCGAATGGATAGCCAGCAGGTTCGTTTAGACTCTCTTGAGGATTTGCTAGACGTGATGGCCGTGGGAAACCCGGTTATGCAGAGAATGTTGAGTCAGAGACGAGCCGCTCTTGGGTTGCCAGTACGAGATCCCCAAGAGTCCGATCCAACCCGTCAACAGCCGAGCAACCCCACCGACTACTTCGATGATATGTAGTTTTTTAATATTTTCGGTTTGTATTATGAATTTAAATATTATGACTTTTAAATGCTTTTTTATAAATGTTTTTTATTTTCATATTTCGTTTTAAAATTAAAATTATTTAAAATTCAGAATTTTAAATAAATTCAAATTTATATATATATATATTTGAGGTTAAAAATAATATTCAAAATATATTATAAAACGAAACGTCGATGTAGGCTCGACGTAAACATTTACAACTGATTACCGTCGAAAATAATTACGAGTCTTTTACATCGAAGATTTTACGTGGTCTTTACATCGAAATGTTACGTGGAGTTTACATCGAAATATTTACGAGGGTGTTACAACGAAAATGTTTACGTGTGCTTTACATCGAATCCATTACGTGGAGTTTACCACGAAATTTTACGTGTCGTTTACGACGAATCTCTGCCCTGCGCTTTACGAGGAATATATTTCGTCGTAAACTTAACAAGTCATTTACGACGAAACGTCGGTTACGACGGGCGTTTTACGACGAAACGTGTTTCGCGGTTCATTCGTCGTAACACCCCGTTTACGACGAAGTTACAACGTATATTGCCCTCGTAAAAAATATGTTTTCTTGTAGTGTGTATACTATTATGCTTTTTCATATAAATGAATAAATAATATTTCAATATTTTTTTAGTTTAGGATTTTATATGTATATTACTTTTCTTATATAATTAGTACATATTTTAAGTAAATATTATTTGATTTAACTGTATATGATTTTTCAGCTTTATTTTCACATTTAGTTGTAAATTTTTCATTTTTTATTTTTTGATATAATAAAAATTAAATGGACATCTTCAATATTATTAGGATTTTAACGTAAAAACCCGGGAAAATCGGCCAACTCATATGTCAACAGGGGTTAACGGTCCCAATCAATACATAAACACGTTACATGTGCGAAAATATACATCAACTAGTATAAAATTCAATTTTCCATACATGAACTTACAAAATTGGGTTGTAACATACATTGACCTGATTCCATTAGTCAAACGTTACAAAATAAGAGTTTTCGTTAACCGGTAACATGAAATTGACCAATTCTTACATCAAATGGGTCAACGTTCCCGATCAATACATAAACAATTTACATATGTAAAAACATACATCAATTAATACAAAATTTAAATTCAATACATGAACTTTTGAAATCTAGTTTTAACATACATTGTCATAATTTCCACTAGTCAAACATTACCAAAGATAAATTGTTTGTCATGTGTTGATTAAGTGATATTTTTACTGTAGTATGTGGTAATTAAACAGTATTACGTAGTAATTGACTAAGAAAAATAAACCATTTAGCCTAAATGATTTCTTTCTCGTGTAAATCATTAGTTAGATTCTCTTTAACTTTTTATTTTTTCGTCTTTTTATGTGTCGTTTGACTAACGGAAATTAAGTCAATGTATATTAAAACCAATTTTGTAAGTTCATTTATGGAAAATTGAATTTTATAATAGTTGATGTATGTTTTCGCACATGTAACGTGTTTATGTACTGATCGGGACCGCTAGCTCCTGTTGACGTATGAATTGGCCGATTTCCCGTTAAAACCCATCAACTAAGTTTGTTTTGGGTAAAAAAACTCTCCAAACTAAGTATTTAACGAAAAAAAATCCTCGAACTAACTTTATTTAGTGAATTAAACCCTAGCAGATCATAGTTACCATTACTACCGGTAAATATTTAGTTTAAGAGTTTATACATTAAGTAAACATAGTTGAGAGATTTTACCATTAAAAATAAAAATAAAATCAGAAAAATTCAAAATTTTATAATATTATCTAGAAATTAGTAAATTAAATTTTAAAAATTAGCATTTTTTTGTTGTAAATATATGAGTTTGATGTGTTTTTAACATCAACATTATATATGTATAAATTTAAAATTTAAAACCCCAAAAATATAATAAAAATTATGAAAGATTTTTAATTACATTTTTATTAGATAAGATAAAATTTTTTATTATATTTTCTTCTTTTTTACATTTTAATCTTTTAGTAATTTTATTACAGGTATATCTTTAGATAAATTTTATTATATTTTATGGGTTTTTACATTTTTATTTTATACATATATAATGTTGTTGTTAAAAACACATAAAATTCATATATTTACAAAAAAAAAATTTAAAATGCTAATTTTGAAAATTTAAGTTACTAAGTTTTAGATAATATTATAAGAATGTTTTTTATTTTTTAGATTTTTAATGGTAAAATCCCTCAGTTATATTTACTTAATATAGAAACCCCTAAACTAAAGATTTACCGGTAGTAGTGGTAATTATGACCTGCTAGGATTTAATCATTAAATAAAGTTAGTTTGAGTGTTTTTTCATTAAATACTTAGCTTGAGGGTTTTTACTCAAAATAAACTTAGTTGAGAGGTTTTAACGCTAAAAATTCATATTATTACTTATATGTATATATTTATTTTCAATTATGTATGGGTACTTTCTTGTATATTATTATGCTAAATTATAACATTAATAATAATTATAGCATCCAGCAGTTGTAAACATCAAGGACCTCTCCAAGAGGATTCTGACAAATAACAAATTCTTGTAATACTAGTTCTAGACCTATAAATTTCTTATCAAACACAAATATGCATTCATTGTAAAAACAGTTTTTAAGGTTCAAGAAATTTATTGGGAACAAAAACAAAGGTTAACCTTTTATATTTATGTTCTAATTAACTAATGAGCAATTCTCTCAAATAGATCTTTTGAAGTTTTTATCACAAAAATAGACCTTGAAAACTAAAATGAGCAAAGTAGCATTTTTATTTTGAAAATTTTATTTTTTTTTAAAAAAAATTTTGAAATCCTATCCCCAAAACCGCACTCGTCAACTCTAAACCCTAAACCCTAAACTCCACCCCTTAACTCTAAACCCTAATGTCTAGATTAATTAACTCTAGAGATATAAGTGTATATTTGATTCTTTTGATAAAACATTTAAGTCTATTTTAGTTATATTTTATTTTTAAGGTCTATATTTGTGACAAAAATATTTTTAGGTATATCCTATGGAATTACTCTTAACTAATTAGACTTATGAATTATTTTTGATTAAAAGACTTGTGAATTATTAAAAATAATTAATTAACTATTGATTTAAAATATTTTATGGATCCACTGCTGATAATTGTCCCGTTGCTGCATACAACAAAATATGAAGGTTTAATTTAATGATGGTTGATTGTGAGAGTAATCATAACTAATAAGTAGATTCTTTTTTTTAAGTAAATAATATTATTGATTCAATAAATTTTACATTTTAGAATATTAATAATATATGCTTATGAGCAGCCCAAAGTGTCATAATTTTATGATGAGAATAATTAATTTTAAATAATGGAGTCTTTTAAAGAAAAAAATTAGTAGAAGACCTTTGGTTCAGTGATTTGACTAATGATTCATTAATGCTTTTACATCAGAAGATTTGGATTTTGATCGCTAGAGAAAGCGGAAGTATACGAATTAATAGAAGAAAAAAAAAAAGCGCACAAAAGATCTGCAGCATGGCTCAAAGAGTACCGTCAGGCGTGAAGTTCATATGGCGGCTCAAGTGATGCTGTCAGACGTGAATTCTCATAAGACATGTAGAATTGTCGGGATTGTAGAATCGTCTATAATATTTTAAATAATTTGTAATACTATAATTATCCAGCTTTTAAAAAAAACAAGAAAAAAAAATTAAAATACTGTTTTTAGTTAGGAAGTTAATGGGTGTCATTATTGAAAAATAATGAACCTTTAACAATCTATTACAGTTAAAAGTATTTAATTAAGAGGGTCCAGAGAGCATATGTAAAGCGACAAAGTCGGGTCCAGTGCTAACCACGTGGCAGACATAAGATTTTGATCAAAAGTAGGTCCCGCTAAGGTAAAGGGCCTTAGTATTGGCCCATCACATGGATCCAGTTCCCATATTCTTTCTAACATGCGAATCACTCTTTGGTTTTGACTTTTGACCCGGCAATCTACTACAGTATTTGTTTTTTCGTTAACTTTTGATCGCATTAAAATACTTTAATTTATTGTTTTGAGTTTTTTTTGAATAATGTATTGGATGTGGAATGGATCTGGTCATGCCTCTAAACCAAATGAGAAATAGATTCACATCCATATAATTAAAAGAAAAACCGATTATAACCGGCTGCAACGAAACCCTAAAGTGGCTCAGTACATGACTTCCACCGGACATAGCAAACCAACAACATAAGCTGTTAGGAGAAATGCAATACCAGCTGTTATGTACTTTTAAAAATTTGGAAATACACTACTACAGTATGTGTTAATGCTTGTAAAATTGTTTACTCCACTCCTTTTTTTATGTAACGAAATCTCTGGATCCGGTCAAACAAATTCCTGAAGCATTAATGCACTTTGAATTTATTGTCACTGGCAAAAGATTTAAAGAAACCCAAATTTTCTGTGTAACATATCTAATGCATGCATGCATTATGGTAAATACATTGATATATATCTTGCTGTTGCCCAAAAGAAATAGATTTTGTGTTGCTTAAATATTGTACAATACTATTCTTCATGTGAAAAAATATTTTCAAATTAGGACTTTTTTAACATATTTGCATATCAGGGTATACTTGTTTAATAGTATCAAATGCGTTTCTGTCACACTAATAAATTTCTATCGCTTCTTAGTTTTATAAAGAAAAAATGATTTTTGTCACCTAATTTTATTAATTTTCTAGGCTACTAGCATTTGAAAGGCACCTTAGCCAATCACCTGGATAATGACAAACCTAATAAAAAGCTATTACGTTGTTTCTGTCTCTGACAATGATATAATAATACTAGTACATAACGTTTCATATGCTAATTGAATTGTTTCTTGTAACATGTGAAGCAAGGTAATTATCGTGCATTGAATAAGTATAGTCATTAACTGCTTAGCTGTGTACGAGTTGCTATCTAGCTGCTCACTCACTACAAGAAAACGTATCTTTACCGAGGAAGTTTAACGAGGAAAACTATTCCTCGTAAAAAAACGTTGATTTTGCGAGGAAATTACGTTGAGAAAGAAAAGCATCGTTATTTCGTCGTAAGGTAACGACAAAAAAAATTCGTCGTAAAGACGATGTAAACTGACGTGGCTTTTACGAGGAAATAATTTTTCCTCGTAAAAGCCACGTAAATTTCGCGAGTGCTTTACGACGAAATATTTTACGTGTACTTAACGAGGAAATTTTGAATCCACCAACTTGGTAGGTGGCTCACGTTTTTTTTTTGGCCATACAATTAATTTTCGTCGTAATTTCATAGTAAAATTACAACTACCAGATTCGAAATTTTCTATAAATATGGATGTTGGAACATCATTTTAAACACACCAACAACAAAAAACGTGAAAGAAAAAAAAATGGCTGGCTCTGGGACTATTTACGAGTTGCGGAATTGGATGTATATGCATAGAGATGCTAACGGGAGAGTGACGAAAGAATACCTTGCGGGGCTGGAGACATTTATGCACCAAGCAGATTCAACACCGCTCGCCCAAGAAAGTGGTAAGATGTTCTGTCCTTGTCGGAAATGCAACAATTCGAAATTGGCAAACCGTGAAAATGTTTGGAAGCATTTAATAAATAGAGGTTTCACGCCAAATTACTATATCTGGTTTCAACATGGGGAAGGTTATAATTATGATCAGAATGAAGCTAGTAGTAGTAATAGCAATTTTCAGGAAGAACCGGTTAATCATCATTTGCATAATGAACATAGTTACCATCAGGAGGAGATGGTAGATTATGATAGGGTTCATGATATGGTAGCTGATGCATTCGTAGCTCATGATGAAGATGAAGAACCTAATATAGATGCAAAAAAGTTTTACGGAATGTTAAACGCGGCGAATCAACCACTTTACAGTGGTTGTAGAGAAGGTCTCTCTAAATTGTCGTTGGCTGCTAGAATGATGAATATTAAAACTGATCACAATCTACCTGAAAGTTGCATGAACGAATGGGCGGACTTGTTTAAAGAGTATTTGCCGGAAGACAATGTGTCTGCTGATTCTTATTATGAGATTCAGAAATTAGTTTATAGTCTTGGGTTGCCTTCGGAGATGATAGATGTCTGCATCGACAACTGCATGATCTATTGGGGAGATGATGAGAAGCTAGAAGTATGTCGATTCTGCAAGAAGCCACGATTCAAGCCGCAAGGACGGGGACGTAATAGGGTACCGTACCAAAGGATGTGGTACCTACCAATTACAGACAGATTGAAAAGATTGTATCAATCAGAGCAGACTGCTGCAAAGATGAGATGGCATGCCGAGCATACTCAGACGGATGGTGAGATGACTCATCCATCAGATGCAAGAGCCTGGAAACATTTCAACAAAGTACATCCGGATTTTGCTAGCAATAGCCGGAATGTGTATCTCGGATTATGCACAGATGGATTTAGTCCGTTCGGAATGTCAGGGAGACAATATTCATTGTGGCCAGTCTTTCTTACGCCATACAACCTGCCACCGGAGATGTGCATGCAACGGGAGTTGCTATTCTTGACGATATTGATACCTGGTCCGAACCATCCAAAAAGGTCCCTGGATGTTTTCCTACAACCACTGATAAAAGAGTTGAAGGATTTGTGGTCAACAGGGGTGAGGACGTATGACTGTTCAACGAAGACGAATTTTACGATGCGAGCTATGCTTTTGTGGACCATAAGTGACTTTCCTGCATATGGGATGTTGTCTGGATGGACTACACATGGGAGATTAGCTTGTCCATATTGTAATGGAACGACAGATGCGTTTCAACTGAAGAATGGTAGGAAGACAAGTTGGTTTGATTGTCATCGTCGATTTCTTCCCATTGGCCATCCTTACCGAAGAAACAAGAATTTGTTTAGGCACAAAAGGGTTGTGAGAGACACTTCTCCACCATATCTAACTGGAGAACAAATTGAAGCACAAATCGACTACTACGGAGCTAACGAAACAGTTCGTTGGGGTGGTAATTGGCATGTCCCTCGTAATATGCCTGATTCTTACGGTGTTCATCACAACTGGCACAAGAAGAGTATATTTTGGGAGTTGCCATATTGGAAGGATCTTCTTCTGCGCCACAACCTCGATGTGATGCATATAGAGAAGAATTTCTTTGAGAACATCATGAATACAATATTGAATGTCCCAGGGAAGACAAAAGACAACATAAAATCGAGGTTGGACTTGCCGGATATTTGCTCAAGAAGCGAGTTACATATTAAAAGCAATGGACAAGTTCCTGTTCCGATATTCAGACTGTCTTCAGAAAAAAAGTCGGTGTTGTTCAACTGGGTGGCATCAGAAGTGAAGTTCCCCGATGGGTATGTTTCAAATCTCTCTAGATGTGTTGAAAAGGGTCAAAAGTTCTCTGGGATGAAGAGTCATGATTGTCATGTCTTTATGCAACGACTACTGCCCTTTGCATTTGCGGAGCTACTTCCAACAAACGTACATGAAGCACTTGCAGGTTCGTAGTGTTTTATATCACAATAATTTTATAACGGTCTAGTTTGCAAAATAATATACGACTAACAATGTGTTTAATTGTTTTTGGAATATAAAAGGCATTGGAGCATTTTTCAGGGATCTGAGCACACGCACTCTTAAAGAAGAAGTTGTAGAACAGCTTCAGGAGAACATTCCCATCTTATTGTGCAACTTGGAGAAGATATTTCCTCCTGGATTTTTTGACGTCATGGAGCATCTAGCTGTCCACCTCCCATATGAAGCATTGCTTCGTGGACCTGTACATTACGGATGGATGTATCAGTATGAGCGAGCCATGAAATATTTGAAGGGAAAAGCAAAGAACCTCGCCAAAGTTGAAGGTTCTATAATTGCTGGAAGTTTGACGGAAGAAGTTTCTCACTTCACATCGTACTACTTTGCGTCAAAAGTACGTACCCGTAGAAGAGCTCCAAGAAGATATGATGATGGTGGAGTTGCGCCAACATATGCAGTTGCTGGTGTTCCAGACATCTTTAGCCAGATTGGACGACTCGGTGGGAAGTCTAAAGAGGTTTGGTGGTCGAGTGAACAAGACGCTCATAGTGCACACACCTATATTCTACTCAATTGCGAGGATCCATTGATGCGTTATTTTGAAAGGTAACATATATGGACACTTCAAAACACATATAATTAATTATATAATTGCAAGAGATTCATTCCTATGAAATGTGATTAATTTTACAGCCTATTTGTTTCTCAAGTCGAAGAAACATTTCCTGGTATATCCACAAGTGACGTAGACAAAAGGAAAGATCAGCACTTCATTAAGTGGTTGCGGAATCAGGTATTATAACTCAAACTATTTTTTCATACATGATTTGTATTTTAATGTTCTCTTTATTTTTGCAGGTTGATTATGACGACGATGCAGATTATCCTAAGTGGTTACACGAAGTAATTCAATCTCCACTTGTAAAGGTCACCACATCACAGATGTATTTCACACGAGGCTACACTTTTCACACATATGAGTATGGTAGACAGCGGGCGACCAGTAACTATGGAATATGTGTGAAAGGGGAAACAGATTTCTACGGGATCTTGACGGAGATTATTGAAGTCGAATTTCCAGGGATACTGAAGCTGAAATGCGTCATCTTCAAATGTGAATGGTTCGACCCCGTCGTCAACAGAGGTGTTCGGTCTAACAAATTTGGTGTAGTTGATGTCAACGGTGGACGTCGGTACAACAAATTCGAGCCTTTCATCTTAGCTTCACAAGCAGACCAAGTTAGCTTCCTTCCATACCCTCGGATGAGAGATTCGGGTATAAATTGGTTAGCAGTGATCAAAGTTACACCTCGAGGACGAATCATCAGTGGAGAAGAACCACCATTGCAAGAAGAACAGATAAATGAAGTCGAGGAACCTGAACAAGAAGTTGATGACATCCTTCTCATTGATCCGCATAATCACGAATACGAAGATCTTACCGATGATGCCACAGACGAAGCTGTAGAAGACGAGTTTAATGAAAATGATGATATTTCTAGTGATGACGAGAATGTCGATGTATCCGATTGATGTATTTGATTTTGTGTAGTTTGTTTTATGAATAAGGTAATGTGAGAGTTTGTTTTATGAATAAGGTAATGTGGGAGTTTGTTTTATGAATAAGAAATTGTGGGAGTTTGTTTTATAAATAAGTAAATGTGGGAATTGTGGTTTGGAATGAAAATAAAGATGGGGTTTGGAATATATGAAGTAGAAGATAAGGAATATGGGGTTTTGGGGTTTGGGGTTTCGGATTTTAGGGATTTAAACGTACTGCTCGTTAATTCCTCGTAACCTGACGTCGAATGTACGACGTAATCCTCGTTTATTCCACGTAGGACAGAATCGTCGTAAAGACCTCGTAAATTAAATTGACGTAAATGCCACGTAAAGTAAATGACGAAGGTGGCACTCGTTTATTCCACGTAGGACAGAATCGTCGTAAACACCTCGTAAGGCCACGAGGACTTTACGACGAAATTAAAAAAGCGGGGCACGCTAATTCCACGTAAGCCAAAATCGTCGTAAAAGAGTCGTAAAATAACGACGATATTACGACGAAAATATAAAAAATACTAAAAAAAAGAAGAGAAGAAAGATGCTTGAATCACATTTGGCGAGACTTACGTAAGTCTCGACCACATGAGTTCCAAATATCTTCTTCTCTTCTTTTTTTTCCAAATTTTCTAAATTGGTGAAAAGCGGGAGTATAAAAACTAGAAAAAAAGAAAAAAAGAAAGATACTGGAATTATATGTGGCGAGACTTAAGTCTCACCCACATAAATTCTAATATCTTTTTTCTTCTTTTTTTTTCAAATATTTCTAATTTGAAAAGTATTTTGGTGAGGAGTGTGATTTGAGATAGGGTGTGTTTTGTGAGTTTGTGTGTGTGGTTTGAGAAGGAAAGTTGTGGGTATTTATAGAAAATAAAGGCTCGCTAATTCCTCGTAACTGGTTAACTCGTTAATTCCACGTAACCCTTTTCGTCGTAAAAACGTCGTTAACGAAAACGCGGGCCTTTGTATTTCGTCGCTATTTCGTCGTAACTGAAAACGCGGGCCTCTGTAATTCCTCGTAAGTTTACGAGGAAATTACGAGGACAAGTAATCTTATATATATCCCGAGCGAGCTCGCTCCGTCTTTCCTCTCCACTTCCTCTCCACTTCCTCCCTAATTCGTAGCAATGGTAAGTCTCTCTAATTCCTCTCTAGTTTGATTAGTTTAGGATAGATTAGGTGGTTAGTATAGGGAATTTAGATAGGTTTACGGATCTTATGTTATTTAGTGTTGATTAGGTGGATAGTTTTGGGAAGTATATGTTTACGAAAATTTAAAAAATTAAATTTTTTTTTCAGGTTCGAAAAGGTAGACTTACTGCCCATTACAGAGAGATGTTCGGAGAGCCGGGTAGTCGTTTAGACCCGTCGTCTTCTTCAGCTCCCGGTTCTTCGGGTCAGGAGACTGTCCCCGAGACTCAGTACACTCAGAGAGTCATTGGATCTCCTTCTTCTAGTGCTCCCCAGATGCCTCCTCCTCCTGTGCCTCCTACGATGCCGGCACCTCCGATGCCCGCGGCCGAGATTCATCCCGATTTGATGGTGCCTCCGAGTGCTCCTTACTCGCAGTACACCGTAGAGGACATTCTCCGTCTGCCAGGCAGAGAAGGTTTACCAGTCATCGACCCCGACCGACCGGACGGAACTTTATGGTATGTTTCATTATTTTTTTATTCTTTTTAAATTATTTTATAACTTTAAAAAATAATTTATATTTTAAATTTGTATTTTTCAGGTGGGGGATTGACGGATGTCTTGCATCGGACGTAACCGACACGATAAAAGGTTACTTCTCCATGGCACATCCGAACTGGAAAATGACGCCCCACTACGTCAGAAAGACGTGGTTCAAAATTTACGCTGTAAGTTCTATTAATTAAATATATATCTTTAAATTTTTTAATTATTTATATATATTTTTTTCTGAAAAACTAATTAGAAATTATTTTTTCCAACAGCAAAAATATAATTGGGCCTTCGGGATCACTGAGAGGGTGAGGAAGAAGTTTGAAGCGAAGGCGAAAGTTCGCTTGTTGGACACGGTCTCCAACTGGAAGGGTGACTGGATCGTGAAGGGGTATGAGCGTGGCAAACCCGCTGAGCTCACCACGGATGTCTGGGATGGCCTCATCCGATATTGGCGTCTTCCTGATTCCATTAGAATCGCCCAGTCTTGCTCTAACTCCCGTAACACAGTCGATGAGCACGGGAACGGGCCGATGCTTCACACTACGGGCCAAAAACCTCACGCTGGTGTCCGTTTGGAAATGGTAATTAAAAATTTAATTATATTAAATTTTTAGTATATTTTTATATATATATTCTAATTAACAACTTTCTTAAATGTTTTTTTAGGCCAAAGAGACGGGAGAATTCCCGTCTCTTATGCAACTTTACGAGAGGACCCACAAGAACAAGGCGGGCCGATTTATAGATGGCAAGTCCGAACAAATCTACAACGATTTGGCTGCTCGGGTTGAAGAACGCCAGACCCAGCTGACCCAACAGTCCACCGATGGATTACCCGTCACCTTATCCACACCTGAAGTGGATAAGCTTTACGAGGAGGTAAATTTTCTAAAATTTTAATTTTTTAAATATTCATTTAATTTAACTTTAAATTTTTACTAACAAAATTTATTTTTTGTTTTTAAGGTTGTCCCTAAAAAAAAGGGACGGACGTTGGGGATTGGTTCCGTCAACGATGTTCCGATAGCGACATCGTCTTATGTTCAGCGACGGGATGATGAAGTCGCTCAGCTGCGTAGGGAGTCCGAAGAGCTGCGTAGAGAGTCTACTGAGCTGCGTAGAGATTCTACTCAGCTGCGATCTCGTATGGGTGGACTCGAGGGCTTCTTGGACGTTGTAGCGGCCACAAATCCGGAATGGGCGACTTTGTTGAGGACCATGCGACAACAAAATCCTATCCCAGGCCAGTCACCGACCGACGACTCACATGCCGAGGCGGATGTTCAGGCGAGGAGTGATGAATTCTACGAGGCGATTAATTAACGACCACCCAAGTTCTTTTTAATTTCGGTTATTGTATTATGAATTCAAAACTTATTTATAAATAAAATATTTTGGTTTTGATTTTTTTAGAATTTTAATTTCATTAATAATTTAAATTATATTTATAATTATAATTTTTTATATTTCTATAAAATAATGAAACGAAGTAAATTCGTAGCTAATTTTGCGGCTTCTTTACGTGGAAGCTTAACGTGGTTTTTACGAGGAAACGTTTGGAAATCTATCAAGGTTTTTACGTTTTCTTTACGTGGAAAGTTTTCAAGGTATTTACGTCAATTTTACGAGTATTTATTTACGTGTGTCTTACGAGGAAAGATTTTCGTGGTAATTACGAGGAATATTAGCGACGTCCTTACGAGGAATCTTTACGTGGTCTTTACGAGGAAAATTAGCGACGTCCTTACGAGGAATCTTTACGTGGTCTTTACGACGAAATATCCTCCTTCGCTTTTACGACGAAATTATTTCCTCGCTAACTTACGACGATTTAGCGAGGATATATGCGTTACGACAAACATATAACGACGAAACGGGTTTCCTCGCTAATTCGTCGTAACACTGCTTTTACGACGAATTAGCGAGGAAAACTGCCCTCGTAAAACTTGTGTTTTCTTGTAGTGACTGTACGTTCGTATCATTTTCTACTCAATATTTAACTGTTCTACTTCTTAGCCCGCAATTTCATATAAATGCAATTTTCGTTAGTTATGTGACTTATGTCTAACATCAACTATTAATAGAGTTTTCAGAAAAAAGCTCCAAAACCTTCGTGCAACGTGAGACAACATTGCATTTGTGTTTAAATTTACAGATACAATAGTAATAATCATCTTATTTTTACTAGAGAAATTTATTACTCCCTCCGTTCTATAATATAATATTAGATGTTTTAAAAAAGTTTGGATGTTTCAAAATATAAAATTTAAATAGTTTTAAGGTACTTTAACTTTATTGAAAATTGGTTAACCAATAACATTTTACTGCATATTTATGAGATTAACTTATTTTTAAATTATATTATTAATAATATTATTTCTTAAAAAACGTAAATCTATACTATTATTTGCAAAGTAAATTTTTGCAACGGAGCTCTCACGTTAAAAGTTAGAGCGGTTAATATCGTTTATACCCTTAATGAATAATTATATAAATTAGTCGAAATATAAAAACGAATTTTAAATCTATCTGATTAAAAAAATGATTAAAATTAATAATAAATCGTTTATAACCTTAATGAATAAATTATATAAATAGTCAAAAATAAAAACGAAATTAAAATATATCTGATTAAATAAGTGATTAAAATTAATAATAATAAAAATTATCTAAAATATAAATAATTAAAAACGAATTTCTATTAATACTATTATATTTATATATTATATTAGATAATTGACTATAAATAAAATAATAAAATTTTCAAAAATAAAAACATGTTTTAAAACATAAGATAATTGTTAGATATATTCTGTTGTTATATGAAAATAATATTTTATTAAAACATGTTTTAAAACATAAGATAATTCTTAGATATATTCTGTTGTTATCTGAAATTAATATTTTATTATAAAATTTATAGTTAGATATAAAAGAATTTTTAATTAAATGCTAATCAAACAAATAAATATATTTTCTAAAATATATGTGAATATCTTTAAAATTTAACACAACAATAAGCATATATATATTTTGATAAAAAGTGATGAATATATATTAATAATATTTTATTTATATGTTATATCTGATAATTGACTATAAGTAAATATAATAAAATTCTCAAAAATAAAATATATTTTTAAAACATAAGATAATTCATAAATATGTTGTGTTTTTATTTGAAATAATATTTTTATTATAAAATATGAAATATAAAGTTTAATGTTTGATTTATATTTTTAAAAATATAATTAATAATTTATTATGTTGGTTTTGATTTAATATTTATAAAAAATATCTATAAAAACACTATGCCCGCATGTGCGGGCAGAACACCTAGTTTCTTAATTATTGTGTGTCTGGAACAGAGTAATACTTAAATTAAACAATTAAAAATTTTACAAAAAAAATTGAACAATTAATAAGCTAATTCTCGACGACGTTAAAGCCGACAAGCCGTTACCGCCTCAATATTTTCTTTTGAATATTATTGTTCTTCTCTCTTTTATAAAATGGATCCTGGTAATGCTTTTTTGTTACTTTCCACAGAATCCAATGCAATATTGCAGACCGACGTTTTTGTTTTCTTTGATTATTTTTATTTGCAAGCCATTTTTTTTTTTGCAACACAGTGTTTCCATGTTAGACCATCTCTAATGGCTTACTCTATTTTTTACTTTAAAATAAAGTAACTCTATAATAGAGTTTGAGTTTGCTTCAATGGTACTCTATTTTAGAGTAGAAAATAGAGTGATGAACAAAAAAAAAACAAATAACTCTATATTTGGAGTAAACCTATTTTTCACTCTATTAGAGAGTGAGAAATAGATTACCATTAGAATATTTTTTACTCTAAACTCTATTTTAAAATGAAAAATAGAGTGGGATTGGAGATGCTCTTATCAACCGCTATTTTAACGCAATACTACAAACCAACTTTCATTTAGGCTTGTAGCTATCCTTAAATATAAAACTATTCAGAACTACAAAAAACGTTTTGAAAGATTGCTCAAAATTGAACTATAAAATATTGTGGTAAACTTAAAAGAGATCATAGCCAACTATCTTTATGGCTTTGAATAGTATAGTGACTGCGGTTTGAGCAGTGCAGAACAAGCGGTTCAACTGCGGTGCAATTTTAACAGTTATAAAACGTATATATATATATATATATATGGTATATATAGAGATTTTTGTTACTGTTAACTGCGGTTCGGAGCGGGGCGGTTGTAAACATTTGAAGCCTATAACTCTAATTTAGTTTGTATTTTAGAAATTATATAAATTATTATCTTAACGAATCTACAATCAACAATTATATATATTTTATAAACATAATTTTGCTTCTAATTAATGATTTTACTTGGTGCACTACACTAAATAGTTTTATGAATATTCATAAATTTTACATTTGATAATTATATTTGTACTAGTACGAAATTGCTTTACGAAGATCTACATTCAGTCTAAAAAAGATCTACGTTTAATAATCTTATTTTCATCATGCTGGTGATTATTTAAAACAATTTCTGATAGTCTTACATAATTACGATGAATCACATTTTAAGATTTTCAAACTCCAATTTTTTTTTGATGCAGATACAGTAACGGAATTTTAATCGACCAATGGATTAAAAAACTTCGGCAAAAAGTAATATTTTAAACACAAATGAATCAGTTTTTTTTTTTATAATTTTGGTGTGATCTAAAGGTTTTCTAGGTCTAAGGACTAACAACTAAGAAATCCACAAAAATTCGAGTTTTCTTATCATTTAAAACGTATATAAATGGCAAACAAATTGAACCTAAAGTGAAAGATCCCCCTATATATTAAAAGAGAAGTCACTTTAGTGATTTCTGGTGACGTGTCGTTCATAGGTGAAGTTTCAAGAAAATTGTTATAATTTGATTGGTCGATGATTTTTAATTTTTATTTATTTAATTTTGATCTAAATTTTAAGGTAAGTCTAAAATCATTTAACATCACTTGCCATATAATCTACAGAATAACAATTTATGGAAACTGATTCTCGAAATTATAGAAAGATTAATAATGTTTTATTTATTACTTTTAATATTTATAAATTATAAAATATAATGAACGAAATTTTATATAAGATAATTATAATTGTTTTATACTCTACTTGATGAATTATATTCGAATATAATTATATAATAATTATTTTAAATATTAAAAAATTCAAACATGTTTATTAATATTATTTTTAAATTATTTATCGTTGTTTAAAGAATAAATTTATCATAATTTTAAAATAATTTACAGAATGTTATAAATTATTAATAAAATTAAATTTACTTTATATTGAATATTTGTTTATTGTTAAATATTTTTTAGAATTTCTTTTTGATTTATTTTTTCCATCGACACTACTAAAAAGGAAAGCCCTCTAAATACTTACCTTATTTTGTAATTTCGATATATCATTTAATTCATTGATCCCACTATAATAGGAAAGTACCATTGAATACTAATTGCAAGGGAAAACATAATTTAATGACCAATTAACATCACTTTCCAAATGACTTACATAATATTATTAATAACTATTTATGGTAACTAATTGTCGAAAGTATGGTATATAAATCCATTTCATTAATTCAAATAAATATTTTGGATTCCAAATGACTTACATAATATTATTAATAACTATTTATGGTAACTAATTGTCGAAAGTATGGTATATAAAGTTATTTTATCAATTCAAGTAAATATTTTGGTTTATTATTTTATGTAGTCTATAGATATATTAGAATATAAAGTCATTTTATCAAATCAAATAATTTATTTTAATTCATCGATCCCCTATAAAAGGAAAGTAACATTGAATACTGATTGAAAAGGAAAAAATAATTTAATCCCTCTATTAACATTACTTGCGCAACAATATTAGTTAATACATGTAATAATTAGTTTCCTTATTACAAATGGAAAGAATTCTCTTGATTTTGTTGATTGATTTTTTAGAATTTCTTTTTTGATTTATTTTAATCATCGACACTACTAAAAATGAAATCACTTTAATACTTAACTTTTGTGTTTTCTCGATTCAAAGAATATCTTTTTGCGATCATTTCTCTGTTTAATTCATTAAATACTCACTAAATATTTTAGATGTTAGAGAAACGAAATTAATTGACAAGATATTTTCTCTCCTAAAATCATGCATTTAAAACTTAATATTTATGGTGAGACTTGTCAACCAAAATTCTGGTGCAATCTATTAACAAGATATTCCAAAAATAATATTACCTTATAAGTATAAGATTTATTGAGAATTTATTAAAGAATATTCTACTTCTTAGCTTATCATGCAAGCTAAATCAATGAGAAACGTCTACCAATTTACTATAAATAAGACATTCACAGTAGAAGAAACGAAATAATTGAACTTTGTATTCTGAACTTTTAATGTTAATAATGTTCTGAACTTTTTTTTCTTCTTATTTTAGAATATTAAGCTTTTATATTTCATGAGAGCTGATTTTTCTTTTGGTTTATATGCAGATACCCTATTATGACGATTTCTCCACTGAAGCTATATATGATTTGATTGTACACCTCTTTGATATATCATTTCGATATCATCTTTGTTCCTCAATCTGGTAAAAAAATTTTACTCAATTTGATAACATCTCTCAGCTAAATCATTTCAATAGCATTTTTTTGTGCTGCGAATATTTTTCTTTTTTTGATTTGTAGATTTATATTATTGTTTAGAATTATAAGCTTATATATACACATATTTGTTTTTTGGTTTGCTGATTGTGATTTTGTTTTATATTTTTTCAGAGATGATTTGAGAGAAGTGGTCATATTTCAGACCTCTAAGAGTTCACCATTCCGATCCTGCAAAAGATGTGCACTTAGAATGGTATTTTCTCTACTGTACATCAAAATTGGATAATCAATTATATTTTTAAAATATCTATAGTAGGATGGTATTTTCTCTACTGAAATAATATCTTATTTCCTAATCTCATGCTTTAATATTTAAACTTTAAGGACAAGATTTGTTAATTAAATCATTAGTGTAAACTACTCCCGAGATATTCTCTTTTTTATATTTAAAATGTAATTTTAGTAACAATATATTCCATAAATAATCCTAACTTATAGGTAGATACATTTTTAAAATTAATTTGAGAACATTCTATTACATAGTTTATTGTGAAAGCTAAATATTTTAGTAAAGTCTAGCATTTTACTTATCTTTTGTGTTTTCTTGATTCAAATAACTTCTTTTTGAGATCATTTCTCTGTTTAATTCATTAAATACTCACTAAATATTTTAGATGTCAGAGAAACAAAATTAATTGACAAGATATTTTCTCTCCTAAAATCATGCATTTAAAACTTAATATTTATGGTGAGACTTGTCAACCAAAATTCTGGTGCAATCTATTCACGAGATGTTCTCATTTAGCTTTATTAACAAGATATTCCAAAAATAATATTACCTTATAAGTATAAGATTTATTGAGAATTTATTAAAGAATATTCTACTTCTTAGCTTATCATGTTTTTATCAAAAGAAAACGTCAGTAGATCAAATTAATTTTTACATGTTCTTTCAGGCTTGAGTTTATCAGAAGATCAAATTAAGAGTTTATCTTTGGCAGAGATTGAATCAATCATGCGTTTGAACGGAAGCTCATTTACATTGTTTAAGTTTTGAAACGTGTTATCAATAGTATACTCTTCTATTGGTTAAGATGTGGCTTTTGTTAGATTTTCTATTAATTAATTTTTTTGTTTTACTTTTGTGGAATTCGCGATATTGTAATGTTGTAAATCAATAATAAAGACATTTTTCTCACTATTAATAGGTGAGAGAGAGAGGGAGGGAGAGAGGGAGAGGGAGGGACGAGAGAGAGAGAGGGAGGGAGAGAGAGTGGGAGAGAGGGAGAGAGAGGAGAGAGGGAGAGAGAGGGAGAGAGAGAGAGAGAGAGAGATTAGTGTTTACGGTATATCCAAAAGTTTTGAGTTTATTGTTTAAGATTTATCCGGTAAAGCCAAAGGGTTAGAGTATACTCAAGGGTTTAAGGTTTACCAAGAGTTTAGAGTTTAAAAATTAATGAATGTAATTTGTATATTTTACAATAAAAAATAAAAATTAACAGCAAAGTAGATTGCATTATATTTTGAATTAAATAATGTTAAAAAGATTTATAGTTTTCAACCACAAATAATGAATCATAACTATGTGATTATTATACATATAATATATATTATGCATATACATGTCATTGTATGTAAAAATTAACTAACCATGTAAAATTAAACTAATCATAATATTAATATCCGCATATGCGATAAAATATCCGCATATGCGATAAAATATCCGCATATGCGATACAATATCCGCAGTCACTCCATAGAGAGCTGGATATTTAATCGCCGAGTTAATAGTAATAGTTTTGATAAGCTGACAGAGTCTGATTCGAAAATCACCGACTGCAATTCGTATCTTCTTTCTGCTCAACCCATTTCTAACATTATTTATTCCATATTTATTACATATTTTGAACTTTTTATTCCATATTTTGAAATTTTTATGTCCTTAATTACATTCTGAAATGGTAAAAGAGGGTTTCAATGGGAATGTAGTGATAATATAAAATATGTTACCTATGAAACTATACACTATTTATTCCAGATTTTGAAAATAAAATATCTTCTTAAACATACAAATTATTTTGGAACGTTGCAATTATACGTACACACAATAAATACCTCTAGATACTGAAGTTACTTTGTTCCATCTCGTCCATGTAAAATATTGAGTACCAACATTTTTTTGTACCTGATGCTTTCTCCCAAAGGCGGTAATATTATGATATAAAATTCGTTACTTATAAAACTATGTACTACTTAGTTAATAATTTGAATATGTTTATGTCCGTACAGAGTGCGGACCGGCCACCTAGTCTACTTTAAACTCTTTTATCATTAGGCCAAGATCACTTAGTTAGAAACTCAAAGTTATATGCCACGCACCCTAGTTTTAAAGGGCAACAAAAAAAAACTTTTATAACAGAAGGACAACAATTGCTTTCTCCATAAATTGTTTCGATATGATATCTTCAATGTTTAGTCTATATATAATGCTTGTTTATATGATTATATCTATGCAATATCTCGTATATTAATGATATTTATTTGATATTTATTCCATTTCGATTTCGAATCATTTTAATTAATTTCTGCTATTATAAATAATGTAATTCATGTTTATGGAATAAGAAAAATCCATGTGTAGCATACCCAGAAATAATGCTAGTTCCTGTCCTTAAATTAAAGAAATGGCCCATTGGGAGGTCAAACCACCATCTCATCTTTGTCATTTCACACAAGTCAACCCTAGTAATTTACTCTAAACCAACATTTTAAAAATTAAAAATCACTAATCAAGTAATTAACCCATCTTCCCTTTATATATATATATAAACTCATCATCACCACCTTCAACCTCCACACACATCTCCAAAGAAACTCTCCATCAGACACAATGGAAGACGACGGTTATTACCTCGAAACCGATCTCGATTTCAGCTTCACCTCCACCGCCACAGACCGGACCTTCACCTCCTCAAGCGCTCGCTCCAGTCTCGCTCGTTCAAGCCTCACCTTAAGCTTCAACGACAGACTCTCCACTGCTACAACACCTTCCACCACCACTTCCGCCGCCGCGACAACGCTCCACCACCGTCGCCAAGATCCTCACTGGACAGCAATCAGAGCCGCGACAACGCTCTCCTCCGATGGACGTCTCCATCTCCGCCACCTAAAACTCGTCCGCCTCCTCGGAACCGGAAACCTGGGCCGTGTATTCCTCTGCCACCTCCGTGACTGCCCAACCCCCACGGCATTCGCGCTTAAAGTCATCGACCGTGATACTCTCACGGCGAAGAAGCTTTCGCACGTGCAAACGGAGGCGGAGATCCTCTCCATGCTAGACCACCCGTTCTTGCCTACACTCTACGCACGTATCGACGCTTCTCACTACACTTGTCTCCTCATTGATTACTGTCCCAACGGAGACTTACATTCCTTGCTACGTAAGCAACCTGGTAACCGGTTACCGGTTTCATCGGTTAGATTCTTCGCCGCCGAAGTACTCGTCGCCTTAGAGTATCTCCACGCTCTCGGTATCGTGTACCGAGATCTCAAACCGGAGAACATCTTGATCCGTGAAGACGGACACATCATGCTCTCAGATTTCGATCTCTGCTTCAAAGCCGACGTCGTTCCCACTTTCCGATCTCGACGTTTCCGGAGAGTTTCGACTCCGCCGTCGTCTCCGAGAAGGTTGAGGAGGAGTCGACGCGGCGGTTGCTGCTTCTCCACGGAGGTAGAGTACGAGAGAGAGGAGATAGTGGCTGAGTTCGCGGCGGAGCCAGTGACGGCGTTTTCTAAGTCGTGCGTTGGAACTCACGAGTATCTAGCGCCGGAGCTCGTCGCCGGAAACGGACACGGAAGCGGCGTAGACTGGTGGGCGTTTGGGATATTTCTCCACGAGATGTTACATGGAACAACGCCGTTTAAAGGTGCGACCAAAGAACAAACCCTGCGCAAGATAGCGTCGAGTGATGACGTGGCGTTTCCGTTGGAGTTGGAGGAAGAGGGAATAAGAGAAGCGAAGGATTTGATTCAGAAGCTGTTGGTGAAGGATCCAATGAAGAGACTAGGTTGCGCCAGGGGTGCGCAGGATATCAAAAGGCATCCGTTTTTCGAAGGGATCAAGTGGCCGTTGATTAGAAACTATAAGCCGCCGGAGATTCGAGGTCTGGTGAAGAAGTCGACGAAGGCACATGCTTGTCACGTGACTGCTGTGTCATCGCCACGTAGGAGGAAGTGGTTGTGGTGGGCCTTATCGAATTTACTGCGAAGTAAAAGCTTGAAAGGGAGTAACAGTAAGATCCAGAGCAACAATAATTACTATCATTATGTGGGTAAAAGCTATAACGCGAGTCGCAAACGCGTTTAAGGCGTTTCCCTTTTCAAAATCTCATAGGTAGAAAAGCGTGGATGGAGGAGCTATACAATGGAGAGCGCAAATTAGCAAGCCTGATCATTTTGGATTTACACAATTGTAGCTTATTGATTATGAAGTTCGTACAAAGAAGTTTTAGAAACCAATTGGCTTTCTATTTATGTTTTGTATTGACACAACTGTAGCTCATTGTTTATGAAACTCATACAAGAAGTTTTAAAAACCAATTGCCTTTCGATTTATGATTTGTCCCTAATGTTTGTCTTGCACAATTTTAACCCATAAGTAAAGCAAAAACTCAAAGGCTTTATTAATCCATTAGCCCATTATGAACACTACACTACATCTTCACAATACAAAACAATTTCTTAGAGCTTATTTTAGATTCAAAAGCACAATAATTTTTATTTTTATCATTTTGTAACACAAAATACTATTTCACCTTCGTTATTTTAGTTGTGCAGCTATTAAAAGTTTTTTAAAATTATTATTGAATCCAATAAATTAAGATAATGCAGATAATTTGAGAAAACAATTACATATGAATAAAATATTAACTCCATACTATGCATGAGAATATTTTTTATTACAAAAGACCAAATTTCAGTTATATATAACTAAAATTACATGACTATTGTAACTTTGATTTTAGAGAAAAACTAGAGTTTGACCCGTGCATCCGTACGGGTGTTTAGTTTAGTAAAATAGACATATATATTTTTTTACAATACAAAATATAATAGTTGTACAAACATACATTCATATGGGTATTTATTCGATTTGTAATTGTGATAAATTGACTATTTTTACTGTGTGTAATTTGTTGATTCTCATATTATGGTAGAATACAAAACAAATAAAAAATATATTATATAATATATTTGTCGATTTATATTTTTGACTACAGTAACCATTTTGATGTATTTATTTCTAAATTAGAGTACCAATTATTATGTTTATATATATTAATAAATCTATATTTTAAAAATTAAATGTATCATGTTTTAGTAACATAGATATATATGTCTCTAATTTTTTTATATGCCAAATAAATTTCTCTTTTACTTTCATTTTTGAGAAAATATTAAATTGAAATTTATTTGTTGTATTCTTATAATTAAATTTATATGTGTGAATTGTATTAATCATCAAATTATTTAATATATATTTTCAAAATAACTTTATATATTTTAATAAAAATATCTATAGTTTATATTTTGCATGTGAAATAAAATAATTATATATATGAATATATCTATAACATTTAAAGTTTGTAGATACATTTTAAATAATTTTTTTTAGTTTTATTGTAAAATTTGGTTACAGAATAATCCGGTTAGAAAATAATCGTAAGTTTCGTACGTTTGGTTAGAAAAGAATTTAACAAAATAAATGATTTGTAGTTAATCAATTAAGTGTGAAGTTTGGATAGCAAAAAATCTAACAAAATAAATGATTTGTTGTCAATTAATTAATAATTATTAATTAGGTAGCGCATGTAGTTATTAGAATGAAAAAAAAATTTCTAATACTTACTTCACTTTTAATAATATAAATATATTAAAATAGATATTTTGATTATATTGAATATATGGAGAGCGTAAAAAAGATATAATATTCATTGAACAAATGGACGATGTTTGTATATGTTTTCTTAGTGTTCATATGTTGATCTCGTGTGGTTAAAATGATTTTTTCACTTATTACGTCATTTTTTTTACACTATAGTATAAATATATATAAAAATTGGATTGTAAATTACAACTGATTCATGATATGATTATTAAAGTACAAACTAATTAATCATCTTCTTCGTGAAAAAAATTGTCTCAACTGATTCATGTTTTGATATTCCTTATTGTTTAGATTTGCTTAAATTATTGTTGCCATGTTTTTAGTTAAAAATCAATTTAGTAAAATGCATTAATAAAACAGGAAAGACAAAGAATATCGTTTGTTAGGTTTTAGATGAATATACATAAATAAATCAGTAACACACATTTATCATTTGATTAACCACAAACATATAAAACTAAGTTGTTTTTTCTTTTCAAAAAAAATTGCAATGATCTTAATTAATTCGCTAAACGCAAAAATTAGTTTGAAGCTTTTCACTTCTTTATGTTTCTTTCTTCAGGTCTTTTCTTTTTTTTCTCTTTCTTAACTTCCAACATATAGTATTTTTGGTCTTGTCACATTCAGTATTCCAACTGCAAACAAAATTTTCTTTACAAATCCAATCCAATTAAACAATAAAAAAACAACATGTAACAGAGAGACTATTTTACGAAATCAAATCATGAGATAGTATCAATACAATCAGTACCCAAACTATTTCACTGTGCGTTTTCGTACATGATCTATCAAAAAAATTGAAATCAATACCTAGACTTATGTAAAACGGCTTTTACATAACTACGACTGACAACATGTCAGGTAACCAGTGATCTAATAGGTTATTATGCTGATGTGACACTGAGTTACAGGTAGAAACTTAAAACGGTGTCGTTTCAATTTTTTTTTAAAAAGGGTTTTCCCTGGAATTAAACCTTGGGCTATAGTTTTAACCTGTAAATCCTAAAATATTTGTGCTAAATCATAAACCCTAAACCAATACAATACATAAGTGAAAGGGATTCTCGAGCACTTCGTGCACGTTTGTGCACCATAAAATTTTTTGCTTCTGAAATATGTTGGAGTGAGAAGTAAGAAAAAACACCTTACAATGTTGAATTTTTACCAAAAGAGACGCAAAAACCAGTCAGAAATATTTGAAATTATAAGAACTACTAAAATATTTAGAGAAATTTGGAAAAAGAGAACAAATTAACTATACTATTGTCCCCTTAGAATGCTTATACTAATCTTTGTCTCCTTAGTCCTAAAAAAAAATCAAATCCAGTTTTGCCCTCGTAATTAGATTTATAAATATAAAGGTTATAATGTAAAAACATAAGTAATTTCCAAATTGAGTTATAATATGATATACTAAATAAAGTTAAAAAATCAAAACCCAATCGTCCCCAACATCTCTCCGTCGAACGTCGAGAAAGGCGATTCTCGTGGTCGCCATCAACGTCTTCCGTCCGGCGCGTTTTGGTTCGCCGGTGAACTCTTAGTTGTCGTGCCATCTTTCTTTCCTTCTTCTTCCTTCCTCTGTGGTAGTTTTCTGTTTTCAAGACGCTTATTTTCTCAAACTTTGTTTTCTCTATGAACCCTAACTGAACTTGTTTTCTCCAACAGCGTAAATGACTGTTGGCACGAGGCGGACGAAGCTTTCATCACTGATTAAGAACAAGTAGGTGTTCGATTTTCATCTCGGTTCCTCTTTTCCCAAAATTAAAGGTTCGATTTTGAGATCCCCTTTTTTATTCGATTTGGTTTAGTGATTTTGTTGATGTGCATGTATTAATAAAAGCTTCGATTGGCTTAGAAATTCAAATTGTGAAAGTCCATTGTTTGAGCTTAGACAATGATAAGTTCCGATGATAATGTAAGAGTTCTACGAGTGCATTTTTAGATAATAACCAGTCTTAAGGTTGAATTTTATTTTGGTGGTGATTGAATTTTTAAAAAGTAAATCGATTTGTAGTTTTGGGTTGAGTTCATTGTGAATTTTATGCACTATTTTACATGTATAATGGTTTGATTGTAGTTTTCGGTTGAGTTGATTGTTAGTTTTATGAATTTAAACAAAACATCTTAATATTGAGTATCTTTATGTCTCTCGTAAGCGTTTGGAAGTGAGTAAATCGGGTATAGTTGGGTAGCTTTGACTCTGTGACTTTGCCGAGTCTGCAGATTCACTAACAAGTTGATGTTTTTGATTTCGTGTTTTATAGGAATGGCTTACCAGTTTCCAAAACGCATTCTTGAAGAAGGAGCTGAGACCCAGATTGATAAGATTAACAATACGTGTAGGCGTCGGACGTTGGATATGGTGAGGAGTGTTCTCAAGGATGAGTATGAGGAAGTTTTGCAAGACCCGGTCTTTGGTCCGATTCTGGCAATCCTAGAGAACAAGCTCCTGTACTCAGGGAAGATTATTCACAGCTTCATATGCAAGCAACTCAAGGTTTCCAAGCTTCACGAGCTGTGGTTTGTATTCGAAAGGAGGCCTCTTAGGTTTTCACAGCAAGAATTTTATGCTGTGACTGGACTCAAGTTCAAGGATGAACCTGACATAGACTTTGAAGATTGGGAGGATGATAAGGGGTTCTGGAGCAGGGTTTTGAAGCAGAACAAGAAGATCAGCTTATTGAGTATAAGGACTGAGCATCTTGAAGTCTGTAACAAGTGGACGTATGTGGACAGGGTGAGGCTAGTGTATCTTTGTATTATCCAAGGATACCTCATAGCTAAAGATGATTGAGTTTCTATCCCTCTAGAATATATTCGCTTGGTGATGGATTTTGGTAAGATGAGGATGTTTCCTTGGGGTCTTCACGCATATGATGAGCTGATTGATTCAATACGCAAAGCAACGAAAGATCTACATTTGAAGAACAGTTACGTGTTGGATGGATTCTCCATTGCGTTTCAGATATGGGTTATGGAGGCAATCCCCGACATTGGTACTATGGTGGGTCAAAAGCTCAACAAAAACATTACCAAAGTGAGATGTCGGAATTGGAAAGGAAGTGGGAAAGTGTCTTATGAAGATATCAGTAGCCTAGAGTCGCACTTCGATAAGGTAATTAGCTTTCTTCTATTTATAATCTGTTCAGTCATCAAAAACATTAAGTTTGTTGTTTCGGTTTGTTCTTGTCAGGGAGAGTTGTTCCCTTTTATATCTGCTTCTGGGAACTCGGATTTGATTGATAGTGATCAGTTCTTCAGGGAAGATGAGAAGCATGACGAAAGAGTTGGACGTATTGTTGCTCTGATCAATGCCAAACAAGATTGGTCAGAATTCGACTGGGAAGTTCACGCTTTGCCTCGAAGTGTGGAGCTGTCTGATTCAGAAGAGGGTGTTGATGTTGGAGATGTCACAGAAACCCATGTGGAGGAACCGTCACTTGTAGAGGAACCGGCTGTTGTTGCAAGAAGGGGCAAGCGTAAGGTAAATGATCGTGGTGCCGAGACCCGAAAGAAACAATTGCTTTGTCAACGGGCGGCTGAACATAACAGTGGTATCTCCGGTCAGATGAAGACTTTCATTGAAGGATTATTCACCTCTTTAAAAGAGGTGGTGCAGAAAGACATCCAAAAGCGTTTTGACAAGGTCGACAAAGAGATGGCTCAACTCAAGGAAGTGGTGTCTAAGATCTCGGGTCCGTCAGATACAATGGGAAAAGAAAGAGCCACTGACATTCTGTGTCCTTCAGCAACAATGGAGAAAGACCAATTCCGAGAAACATCACAGAGTCTGTCGCCTTTAGCAGCAAAGGAAAAAGGCAAAGGCAAGGCAGATGAGACTGGAGTTCCTCCTACGGTTCGTCGTAGCCCTCGGCCAAGAAAGGTAACCACAAAATGAAGCTTTGTAGTATGTCAGGAGAAATTGCTTGTGTTTTAATTTTCTCTTGACTGTTGTGTACTGTCTTTGGTATTTGCTTGTAACATCGGATTGTAATGTATTTTGTTGTTTGATATGAAGCGAACTGATGACTATGACTTGTTTAATTGACTCTATTGTAATATAGTTTTTTTTCTGTGGTTTGCCTCTTTTCTTCTGTTCTTGTATGTTTTAGCTATTAATATTATGTTTGGTGTTATTAACAGGAGATTGAAACTGATGATATGTTGGATTTTTTGAAAAATCTGTCACAATCATCGAAAAATAAAGATATGGGGACCCAAGAGTATTTACAAGACGCTGTGGGTAACCTTTCTCAAGCATCACATGTTAGAGGTTTCGATCCCTCACAAAAAAGCTCAGCTGAAGAAGCCGTAGAAATTAGTACTCCTTTATCATCATCTAAGCCTGCGGATTACAAAACACTCAGTCTCAAAGATACAGACTTACATGAGGACCGGGTGAACGACATAGATTATTCATTAGTTTTTGTCCCTGAGGACTCATGGGTAAAATTAAGGGAGTGGTGTTCAACTTCCAAACAGTAAGTTTTTGGCGTGCCTTACTGTATTAAATTCAAACACCTTTTAACTATGTTTTGTATTGCAGGCACCTCAAAATTGGACCTTCTGTCTACACAAGTGAGTTAGCAAAACGTGTAATGGGACCTGCAGTGTGGCTAAAGAACGATGTGAGTTATAAAAAAGTCTGTTCTAATTTTTTGTACACCAACTTACTAATTTTGTATCATTACTTTCAGGAAATTGATGCTATGTTGTACTTATTTCGCGAGAGAACTTCTTTGGGACGATGGAATCAATCCAAAGTAGCCTTCATGAGCTGCATATTCAGTAATCAAATGAAGAATTCTTACATAGATTTCAAGAAAGACAGGAAAGGTTTCAAAGTGCAAGGACTGCTCCACCAGTACGGAATTGGTGAACTTCCTGCACACGGACGAACATGACTAATGTGGGATCTCGATGTGAGTCGCATGTACGTGCCTCTTCTTGTTCACGGTAACCACTGGATCTCTATGTGTGTGAATTTTGTTACTCGTTCAATAGAGGTCTTTGACTGTGGAGGAATGAAACACAACAAGGACTTGGAGCCATTTGCACATCTCATCCCTAGAATTGTCAAAGCTGTGCAGTCTTCGAAGAGTAAACTAATCGTCAAGCCATATGATGTCACTTACGCCCCAATGCCCTTCCTAAACAAGACTAGCAGTGATTGTGGAGTATATGCGCTGAAACAAATTGAATGCCATCTTCTAAGCATGGACTTATCATTAGTGAATGACGACAACATTCGTGAAGCTCGCCTCAAGATTGCGTGTGACCTGTGGGAAGCTGCTAATGATCCTGTCATTATTTTGAGAATGTCACAGTTTATTCCTCCGAAGACCACGACAGATCCTGTAGTTACAATTTTATGAGGCTATTACCATTATGACTAGCATTATATTTGAATCTCTTGTTTAGTATTGTATTTGAATCTCTAGTTTAACAACGACTCTGTTTTTTAGTTTCATTTCTCTCTATGTTTTGTTCTTATTTGAATATTTGTACACAATAACAAACCAGACCCTAAATGTAACTAAACTAAGCCTTATCAGACATCAAACCCTAACTATACCCTAAATGAAACCTAACTAGACTACAAAGCACGATATCAAACTAGACACTAAATGAAACTAAACAAAGCCACACACGATATCAACCCCTAACAATACCCTAAACGAAACAAAACTAATCCATATACGATATCAAACCTACCAAGACTACAAATCTCCCATCATAATAATCAATACAAATCTTAATAACAAAACACATGCAAGTAGACCCTAAAACTTGACCCGATTAAAACCATGATTTGCCCTAAAAATAAACTTATATAAGACCAATGGCGAGAAACTCTACTTATCTCATCTTTAATTTCTAATCTCCTTCGTTCACTCTTCAAAAAAACGAACATGATTAACAATGGAGGGATTCCTTCCAGATGCTGGTGTGGGAAAGGGATTGTCACTTATGTTTCAAGAACAGAGGAAAACCCATACAGACGTTTCTTCAGATGTGAGATTGGTTTACAGGTAATTCTGATAAATAATTACTTCCCTAATTACTTTTCATTCTTCCAAGTCGCAATTGACGTTTTATGTTTCGATTTAGAGAAAGAAAGAACAACATCTTTTTAAGTGGGTCGATGAGGCTCTCTTTGACGAGATTCAAAGGATGGATGAACAACACTCGAGAATGGCCAAAGAAATTGACGATCTGAGAAGTTCATTGAACAAGACAGTGCTAGAAGAAGTTACGAAGCAAAAAAATTTGGCAGATGTAGGTTGTTTAGGATCCATGCTCAGTATTTTATGTTTGTGTTCGAAACGTGATTAATATTGTAACATGTCTCTGATTTTACATTGAGAAGATCGAATCAGATTGATATTCTATTTTCTTTTGATAATCAAATAACTTGCATAAAACGAAGCAAATACTGGATTTTAACACAAAACATAAAATCGAGTTCAACATAAAAAATCCAAGTTCGAGATGAAACAAAGATAATACTAGAAACAACTCTGAAACATAACTCGCCTAAACAGAATGGCTTGAATATTATATTGCTCTATCACATGTTGACCTATTGTGACCAACAATACCACATCGACTGCATTTGCGACGGATAGAGCGTTGAGTGATTTTTGACGAACGGATCTTGTCTTCAACTGTCTCGTACCTGCGTTTCTTTCTCCTACCTGCACCTCTTCTACTCTCTGGAGGAAGCACTTTTGCTTGCTTAACGTGAGATGGGACAATCCATGAATCTTCCGGAACAGTAATAGGATTTATGGTTTCCTCATACACCGATCTCCATGAAGCAGTGGTATACATGTCATCAGTAAGTGTGTGCGCTTGTTTGCCTACACTGAAAGCTGCTTTTATGGCGTGCCTGCATGGGATTTTCATCAAAAGCTAAACTCTGATCATCAGCAATGACAACATTAAGTTGTCTCATAAACCATTCCCACGAGCGGTCATTCTCTGAGTCGACAACTCCAAATGCAATAGGATATAGGTTCGAGTTACCATCTAAAGTAGTAGCTACCAGTAACACTCCTTTGTATTTGCTCTTCAAAAAAGTCCCATCCACAACAATAACTTTTCGAATGCCAGCATAAAAACCGCGAATAGACTGACCATATGAGATGAAAAGGAATTTGAATCGCCCATCGGTATCAGTTTCATAAAATGTGTGTGTTCCTGGATTAGCTTCCTTCATCATTTGCAAGTATTTGGGAATTTTTTCATAACCCTTCTCTGGAATTCCTCTCACAGCATTTACTGCATACTCACGTGCATCCCAAGCTAAAGAGTAGGATATCTCAACTCCATGATCATCCCGCATAAACTGGATGATATCATTAGGTTTCGGCCCTTCCTTGACACTTTCGTACTTATGCATAATGAGACTACCAACTGATTTTGATGAAACTGTCCGAACAGAGTGATTCCTTGATGATGGAGAACATGAATGATCAGGTACATACTTTTGATGATAAAATATGAAGAACCTGTTAATCCCTCTGCGCGAACACGCCAGCCGCAATCATCATCCGCGCAACGAACGTACCAAACTCTTTTATCCGATTTGCCAACCTTGTAGTCGAAATTATGTTTCATTGCACATATTTCCATTGTTGCCTTCAAAGCGTTTTTTGTAGTAAAATGTTGACCCTTCTTCACCACATCAAGGAGAGAAAAACGAACTGTCTTTACATTGATCATATCTTTTTCACGGTTGCAATCATCATCACTTTCATCCACCTCAACATCTTCTTCTGGAACTTCAAACGACATAGGCTGTTTCTGTCTGTTAGGCGACTCAGTAGCTTCTTCATTCAAATTCAAATCGACTTTGATATTGCTAGGCTCGGCCTTAGATCGAATACACACAGATAACCGCGTCGAAGCTTTGTTCTTCACATAGGTGAGAAAATTTTTGAGTTGCCGATCATTGGTGATGAATACAGGTGGTGAGTCGATGCCTATGACCAAATCAGAAGGTAAGTAACTGAGCTCGATATTGACCATGTTTACATCGATTCCAAAGTCTTCACAAACCATAACTCTTAGGTTGTCAAAGGTTTTGCTTGTGTCCAAAGTAAGTAATCTACCTCCTTTTACTTCATCAACAAGAAATCTCCATCCACTTCTTTTGGACGATTTCCACAAACCAGAAGAAGCATAGATGTGCATCTTCTTATGTTAGAGAGACAAAATTTGGAAAAACTAGGAAAAGATGAAGCCCCCAACTAGGAAAAGAAGAAGCCCCACGATGCAAATCCAAAATCAACGTGGTAACGATGAAGATTTACATTTAGGCAATATTATTTTAAAAAGGAAATAAAAAGATTTAATAGATTTAGGGAATATTTTTGTAACTGTTTTTTCCTTAATTTTCGGATTTTGTTTAAAATCTTGTAGAACATACATTCTACCATGTTAGAAAAAAGATGAACACGTAGATAGGAAATACTGTATTTATAGATAAAAGAAGACATCGTAGATTGTATGTTCTCTCAAGGCAGATATAAGAATATTTAGTATGTCTTATGATCTACCAAAAATACAGAACATAGAAAGAACTGTATAATTTGTTTTCTTCCACACTAGATGTATATGTTTCTGGTGTATTATGGATTCTTCGTTGGTACATCATTGTGTTCGCAGTGTATAATGCACTCTACGGATGGTAGATCAATGTGTCTTACCTAGATTGCATTTTCTAAATCTCAGTAGATGGTAGATCTGACAATCTAACTCTTTTTTCCCATTTTTGAACTTAACATTCTAACAATTTTTGAATACAAAAATATTTTTCGTATATGCACATGCTTAACTACTTCATGTTTTATATTTTTAAAATTTTTTTAACATGGTAAATATAATGATATGAATTTTTATTAATAAAAAGGGTAGTGAAAGTCAAAATGTGGAAAAATATGATTTTGTACTAAGGGGACAATAGTATAGTTAATTTGTTCTCTTTTTCAAATTTCCCAAATATTTATTACAAGCCGGTTTGATACCTTTTAATTCCGTCAATTCGTTTTAGTTGAGGAAATTTGGTCAGGCCTAGGTCTAATTGAATCATAGCCGGAAAAAATTAGAAAGAAGTCGAAGTTTGTTCAGGCGTAATTTAATGATAGCCGAAAAAGTTGTTTAGAAAGAAATCATGTGTATTAGGCCCAACTTTATAACTGGCCCGAGCTTGTCGGGAAAAGGACGCCGCATGGAGCCTAAAATAAAATAAAACAAAAATAAGACCTAAATCATATTCAGAACAAGCTCTCCCTACCTACATCTCTTCTCTCTCGATCGACTTTGTTCAGGTTCGTCTCTCATCAATTCTATCACAGTTTACGGTTGATTATACAGTACAAAGTTTTATTTATGAAAAAGAAAAATAACTGATGCATAATACATCAAAATTTAGGTCTTAACTTTTTGTGTAATTGATTCGCTGTAGTAACTGTAGTTTTGATCTCTGTACTTTTTTTTTATTACTGTTAGGTTGTAGTTTGAATCTGGCTGGTCTTTGAGATTTTTGGGTGCTGCTGCGTTCAGTTACGGCTTACAAAGATTTTTAAGTGATTGTAAGGGCCCCATGAAAAATCTAAGGCAGCTTTACTTGGAAGCTCAAGGAAGACAATGTCCGAACTTAGGAATAGATTTGCCATTGGATCTCGTCATGGAGATTTTGTCGAGAGTTCCAGCAAAGAGTATAAAAAGGTTTTGTTGCGTATCGAGATTGTGGGGATACATACTTGGCCTTCCTTGTTTTACCGAGTTGTTCCTGACCAAGTCTCCGTGTCGTCCACCCCTACTCTTGTTCACCTTTGAAAATAAGGAGAGTATATTCTTCTTCTCTGCACCTCAGCCTCAGAATCCGGGTGATGATTCATCTCTTGTACCTGCTCGTTATAATGTTCACCGCAAGCATTATCCCAAAGATTTTTCAGTTAGAGTTGGTTCTCCTCTTGGTGGATTCATCTGTCGTCAAGATAAGGGGAAAGTAGATACTATAGTTGTTAGTAACCCCGTCACAGGAGAGTCAATATTCTTACCAGAGGTGAAATCCAAGAACATTAATATTCAGATGATACCTTTTTTAGGATATGATCCCATCAACAAACAGTTCAAAGTATTGTGCGTCAAGTTTGGGGATGTCCCAAATACGTCTGATGACCATCAAATTCTGACATTGGGGAATAATAAAAAACATTTATGGAGAACAACCCTATGCAAACCCCATTATCCTAAATCTAATGGAATATGCATTGATGGTATTTGTATTATTCATCTGGGTTTGATTTGAGGACAACAAGGGTTTCCACCATAGTCTGCTTTGATGTCAGGTCCGAGAAGTTTAGCTTTATCAACATAGATCATCAATGCATGTTTATGACTTGTGCTTGTACTTTGATCAACTACAAGGGTAAATTAGGTGCCCTCCAGTTTACATTATCGAATCTAAGATGTCTTGTGTTTTGGGTTCTTGAGGATGCTGGAAAATGTAAATGGTCCAAGTGTGTCTACACTATACCTCCTTTGTGGAACAACATAGTTGGTCGTTCTGACTTGGACATTGTTGGAGTGACATCTGGAGGTGAAGTTGTGTTGGCCACGATGCATCTGCTTCATCCATTTTACATTTATTACTACAATCCCAAGGGCAATACTTTCATAAGAGTTCTAATCCGAGGTCTGGAAGGGTTTGTACGTGCGAGAGTTTACACTTCTCTAGACTATGCTGAGAATTTGAAACATATGTAAGTCTTGATCAACTTTTGTTTTAAAGCATTGTCTTGTTCAGTATTTCAGTTGATTAGTGTCTGTATTCCATTTTTTTTTGTTTGAAGGACTGAGTATGACAAGGAGTTAACACAAACATTTACTCTTTAACGGAGGCTATTTCAAGTCAGCTTATGCATCAGTACGCATTATTATATATCTTTATCTTCAAAATTTCGTTTCTTCTTCTCACACAAAATTTGTCACTGCTTAACAGAAGAGCATGTTTGAAGAGCCAATGCTTTGGGAGTGAAATACAGTGCACCAAGCCTATTTAGACCCGCCAAGATTGCTTATGCATGTTTAGACATATTCCAGTTATATGTATTCTCCTTTTCTAATAATATACATATATCTGTTTTGTTGTAAATAATACTCTCTTTGGCTGTTTGAACTAGTAAGTTCATATCATTTTGTATAATATATAAAGTAATTAAGAAAAAAAATCAAGATTCGATTCTAATTAATTCATGTTAAATAATTAAGAACCCCATCAAAAGTCAAATTATGTACATACTTTTTCAAACAAGCCAAAATAAATTTGTAAGATCATATGATAATATAATATGTATATAATATTTCCAAGCCTGATGATCAAATCACCGGGAATCAACTTTTGCCTAAAACGTTTTAGGCACGACAGATACTTGGCTCCAGAAATTCACCGGTATGTACGTAGACAACTAATGAGATTAGCCTAATTTTTCCAGCATATAGGACAAGAACTTAATCGTCCGCCAGTGAAGCTTGTTTATAATCCTTTTAGTAAAGGGTTATAAATCAGCAAACTTCAGCTTGAGGAAGCCAAGATACCAAGTAAGAAAATGCCGGAGTCTGATGCATGTTGCCACACTCAGTTATGAAGTTTCCATAAAAAAAGGTAAAGGTTCATATATAGTCCATGATAAGACTAAAATGAGAATTTAAGGAATCAAAAGTATCGGACATTATTGTAGAACACAACGGAGTTACTGGAACTGAAAAAGGTACTGCAAAAGAGATATCGAGTGTAAGAGAGACACAAAGGATGACGAGTGTTTTCTAAGTTTTATTTGTTTTAGGACATTAGTACAGTCGCTTTCTCTCTCTCTCTCTCTCTAAACGTAATGGGGCATATACTTGGGGTTGCACTGAACTTCTGATAACCTTTGATTACTTTGTTCACTGCATCCAGAAAGTCTTTCTCAGTCACCGTCTTTCTCCTAGCTCTGATTGCATACATTCCAGCTTCAGTGCACACACTCCTGATATCAGCTCCTGGCAAGAAGAAGAAGAAGAAGATTACACAAAACCACAAGAGAAGAAAATAGTATATCGGAGATGGGTTACCAGTTGAGTTTGGGCAGAGGCGAGCAAGGAGCTCAAACGGATGTCTCTCTCGCAGTTCATGGTTCTTGTGTGAATCTTGAAGATCTGTGTTCTGCTCTCCAGATCAGGCAAACCAAACTCAACCTTACGGTCAAGACGTCCAGGACGTAGAAGAGCAGGGTCCAGCGTGTCAGAACAGAAGTAACCAATGAGTCTAACGGTATAACTGTGTTGTGTAGTTTACTTAAGGATGGTGATGAGACTGTGGACCTGTTTGTTGCCATAAGAACCTTGATGTTACCACGTGCGTCAAAACCATCAAGCTGATTCACAATCTCAAGCATAGTACGCTGGACTTCATTGTCACCTCCTACACCGTCATCAAATCTAGCACCACCAATGGCGTCAACTTCGTCAAAGAAGACAATGCATGCTTTTTTGGACCGTGCCATCTGCAAAGCGAGTATGCTAAATGACATTTCAGAATATAGCAGCGTTGGCTAGACAAAACACCAGATAGCAAGAAGGAAAGTTGACAGTAAATTACCTGAAACAGTTCACGAACCATCCTAGCTCCTTCGCCGACATACTTCTGAACAAGCTCACTGCCAATAACTCTGATAAAGCAAGCATCGGTTTGTTGGCAACAGCTCTAGCCAAAAGGGTTTTGCCGGTACCAGGAGGACCGTAGCAGAGAACGTGTTGGAAATAAACATGAAGTTAACTTAGGATCTAAGTTACATCTTTCCTATTTGAGTTAGGATTAGAATAAGTTAATTCCTAAGAGTTTAGGAAAGTTAGTTCCTAAGAGTTTAGGAAATAATATCTCTATATAAGATGCAAGAGTGTTGCATAGATATTAAGAGTTTTGAGAGATTGTGTGAGTGCTTAAGTTTTGAGAAAGTTCTTAAGCTAATAAAGAGAGTTCTTTATATTGTGTTCTTATACAATCTTTAAGATTTTATTTGGTATCAGAGCCAGTACCAAAAATCGATCAAGAGTTTGATCAAGAATCATGGGAGACTTGGTAACGACGACAACCAAGAAGGATGGAGGTTCATCCATAAAGTGTCCGATGTTAACATCAACGAATTACACCGTATGGGCAATACGGATGAAGATGCTGCTTGGGTTCATAAAGTTTGGGAAGTGGTCGAGAGCGACTCAACCGAAGGAGACAAGAATGACTTGGCGACAGCTCTCCTCTTTCAATCTATTCCGGAGACTATGATCCTACAAGTTGGAGCACTTGATACCGCAAAGAAGGTTTGGGATGCAATCAAGACCCGGCATGTAGGAGCAGATAGGGTTCGTGAAGCAAGACTACAGACCTTGATGACTGAGTTTGAACGACTAAAGATGAAAGAAACTGATAAGATTGATGACTTCATGGGCAAGTTAACAGAGATATCTTCAAAATCCGCCGCATTGGGTGAAAGTATGAATGAAGCAAAACTCGTAAAGAAGTTCCTTCAAGGGTTACCACGCAAGAAGTACATTCATATAGTTGCTTCACTTGAACAACTTTTGGACTTAAACACCGCGAGTTTTGAAGACGTTGTAGCCGTTTAAAAGCATACGAGGAGCGTATCATGGCGGAAGAAGAAGAAGAAGACACAAGAAAATCAGAGCAAACTCATGTACAGCAACACAGAATCTCAAAATTACAGAGATAGAGAAAACAGAGGAGATGGAGGATACAGAGGAAACGGAGGTCACAGAGGAGATGGAGGATACAGAGGTCGCGGTCGAGGTAACCACTACTATGGCAGAGGAAGAGGACGTGGCAGATCTTATTGGGACAGTAGAGATACAACAAACATCATATGTTTCAGATGTGACAAAACGAGGTCACTTTGCAGCAACCTGTCCTGATAGGCTTCTCAAGCTACAAGAGACAACCGAGAGCAAAGATGGAGATGAAAACTCACGAAGCTGATGGACTTTTGATGCATGAGGTTGTATTTCTCAACGAACGGAACGTGAAACCTAAAGATTTGAGTCTAGTACTGATGGAGATAAGATATGGTACTTAGACAATGGAGCGTCTAACCATATGACAGGAAACCGCAGCTTCTTCAGATCTATTGACAACACGATTACCGGGAAGTCCGTTTCGGAGATGATTCGAGAATAGACATCGAGGGAAAGGGAGCTGTTCTGTTTATCACTCCCAACGGAGAGAAAAAGACCCTTGCGGATGTCTACTACATTCCAAAACTTAAAAGCAACATCATAAGCCTCGGTCAAGCCACAGAATCAGGATGCGATATACGAATGCGAGAAAACTATCTTACACTCCGTGACAAAGATGGTAACTTGATAGTCAAGGCATCAAGATCAAGGAACCGTTTATATAAAGTTGCATTGGAAATAGAAGAACCAACGTGCCTACAACTTCAAAGTCATAGCGAATCCTCACGATGGCATGCTCGTCTAGGTCATCTCGGAACTGATGCGATAAAACCATGATAGGAAAAGAACTTGTGATAGGAATTCCCAAGCTCAAAGTCGAGAAAGAAACATGTGAGTCTTGTCTGCGTGCAAAGCAAACAAGACATTCTTTCCCAGCGGCTACATCGTATCGAGCCTCCAAGATACTAGAGCTCATTCACGGAGATCTCTGCGGACCGATTACACCATCTACCATAGGGAGGAACAGATACATATTCGTTCTCATAGATGACTACTCACGCTACATGTGGTCTATTACGTTAAAGGAGAAGCGTTCCATGGTTCTTCATCAAGAAGAAGCAAGAGGCGTTCTCCTTCTACTTCGGCAATGTAGATGTAGTCATCGAGATAACCAGGTTTTTTTGAGATTCTATTTGATCTTCGAGGAAGAAACTGCTCTGTTTGCTCTTCATCATCATGATTGCTGTCATCATCCTCGACTGTATCATCTTCTTCATGAGTGATGTCGGCCTGGTTGTCAATAGTAGACTCGTTATCTTTTTCTTCTTGTTGATTCACATGATTACCAAGTGAAATTTTAAACTCTCCGGGCTTCTCTATTACTACACGATCCGTCTTGTTCCACTCCCAAGCTTTGTCTTCATCAAAGACCACGTCCCTGCTCACTACTATTCTCTGGCGTGTGGGATCAACAGCCTATAAGCCTTAGAGCCTGGCTCGGTTCCAAGGTGCACGAGAGTATGAGACCTATTATCGAGTTTTTTTAAGTTTGTCGCCTCTGTTTTGGCATAAGCAACACATCCAAATATTCTTAGGTGAATAATGTTTGGTTTTCTCCCTTTAAAAGCTTCATACGGTGTTTGTGAGATCAGGGTCTTGGTTGCTATACGATTGATTAGTAAGTTGAGTGCCTCACAGCTTCTCCCCAAAGATAATTTGGTACCTCCATGTACTTCAAAATGCTTCTTGTCATCTCTAATAGGGTTCTATTTCGCCTTTCTACCACTCCGTTCTGCTGTGGTGTTAAGGAGCCGTTAAGTGACGTTGTATGCCTGATTCTTCGCAGAACTTTGAAACTCCAAGCTTGTGAACTCTCCACCTCTGTCTGTCCTCAGCGTTCTTGATGGGTATACCAGTTTCACGTTCAACTAATGCCTTGAATCGTTTGAATTTTTCGAACGCTTCTCCCTTTTCCTTTTAATAGACCACATGTAGCGTGAGTAGTCATCTATGAGAACGAATATGTATCTGTTCCTCCCTATGGTAGATGGGTGCGGTCCGCAGAGATCTCCGTGAATGAGCTCTAGTATCTTGGAGGCTCGATACGATGTAGCCGCTGGGAAGAATGTCTTGTTTGCTTGCAGCTTCTGTAGCGACCATGAATTCAGCTTCACATGATGAAAGAGCTACAGTCTCTTGTTTCTGAGAGCACCAAGTGATGGGACACTTGTTCAAGTAAAATATGTGTCCTGTGGTGCTTCTACCATCATCCTCGTCTATATTATGGCTTGAGTCACTAAATCCTTCCAGTCTTAATGCGTTTGTACGTTCGTACACGAGACCCAGCTTCGTCGATCCTTTCAAGTACCTCAAAACTTGCTTAAGCGCTGCTCCATGAGACGTCTTAGGATCATGCATGTACCTGCTCAAAAGGCCTACGCTGAAAGCAAGATCAGGGCGTGTATGTAACAGATAGCGTAGACACCCTATCTTTCTCCTATAATCCTTCTCATCTATGCTTTCTTCTTTATCTGCTTTTGAGACCTTTAAGCCGAACTCCATTGGCGTCTGGACTGCATTACATTCTTCCATACACCGTTTCAGACAGATCTTCTTAGCATATCGTTCTTGACTCAATGTTATTCTTCCACGTTCTTGGTTCACTTCAATACCAAGATAGTAGGTTAACAACCGAGATCACTCATCTCAAAATTACTTGACATCTCTCTCTTGAACTCGTGTATCATAGCTTGCTTTGATCCCGTGATTAGTAAGTCGTCAACATACACAGCTACTAGGAGAAGATGATTTTTCTCTTCCTTGCGATACAAGGAAGGTTCCTTTGAACATCTCTTGAATTTTAATTTCTCTAAGACTTTATTCAGCTTCTTCGTTCCAGGCTCTTGGGCTTGTCTCAGGCCGTACAAGCTTTATGAAGTTTGTATACTTTCTCTTCGTGACCTCTAACTTCAATCCTTCAGGTTGACTTACGTATACAACTTCTTTCAATTCTCTGTGGAGGAAAGCGGTTTTGACATCTAGGTGATGAATCTTCCATTCGCTTGAGGCAGCTAGAGCAATAAGAAATCTCACGGTCTCAATCCTGGCACTGGTGCAAAGACTTCTTCAAAATCGATACCGTGGCGTTGAATATAACCTTTAGCCAACAGTCTTGACTTGTACTTATTTATGCTCCCATCTGCATTCCGTTTTATCTTAAAGATCCATTTTAATCCAATTGTTTAGCTCCTGGAGGTAAGTCAACGAGATCCCAAGTTTTATTCTTCACAATCGATGAGATTTCTTCTTCACAAGCTTCACGCCACACCTTCTCCTCCATTGTAGCTCTTTCATCATGTGAAGCTGAATTCATGGCCGCTACAGAAGCTGCAAAACAAGCCATATGGCTTCAAGAATTGTTGGAAGAGATCACCAAGGAGACAAGAAAAGAGTTGTGATTCGTTTGGATAACAAATCAGCAATAGCACTTACAAGGAACCCGGTCTTTCATGGTCGTAGTAAGCATATACATAAACGCTATCACTTCATCCGTGAATGTATCGAGAATGAGCAGGTTGACGTCCAGCACATTCCAGGAACAGAACAGAAGGCTGACATTCTGACTAAAGCTTTAGGAAGAATCAAGTTTCGAGAAATGAAAGAGCTTGTAGGAGTTCAAGATATTGAAGAAGTTAACTTCAAGTTTAAAGGGGAGAATGTTGGAAATAAACATGAAGTTAACTTAGGATCTAAGTTACATCTTTCCTATTGAGTTAGGATTAGAATAAGTTAATTCCTAAGAGTTTAGGAAAGTTAGTTCCTAAGAGTTTAGGAAATAATATCTCTATATAAGATGCAAGAGTGTGCATAGATATTAAGAGTTTTGAGAGATTGTGTGAGTGCTTAAGTTTTGAGAAAGTTCTTAAGCTAATAAAGAGAGTTCTTTATATTGTGTTCTTATACAATCTTTAAGATTTTAGAACGCCTTGGGAGGATCTATTCCAAGCTTCAGAAACTTCTCCGGTGAAGCATTGGCAGTTCAACGACCTACAATCAACAAAGAGATAAAAACGTTTAACAATTGGCTCCTTGAATAATTATAATACATCAATAAGGTTATAACAATAGTTGACGACGAGATAAGATAATGAAAACAGGAAGAAAACAAAGTACAGTAAAAGACCTCTCGCATCTTCTCAATCTGCTCCTTGCAGCCACCACACCATTGTAAAGTAACATCAGGTTTCTCTTCAACAGTCATCATGGTGACACTAGGATCGATTTTGGGAGGTCGAGGAATCTGTATCTGATACTTATTCCTATCAACTCTGCGAATACAAATCAAAGACATAAGAGAAACGATAGTAGTAATAGGGGGATAAACTGAAAGAAACAAGAAAAATATGCATACAAGAAGGAAGGAATCTATAAGTTGATAAGCAGGGAGAGAACATACCCAACGCGCATGCCTTCTTCAATGTCAGTGGGAGACACTTTATCGCCAAGGCCAACCACAAACTGCAGTCAAGACAAAGAAAAAAGAAAAAAGAAGAGATAAACCAAAACAGGTTTTGCAATGCCTTAGCAATCTGTTTGACATTAATGACGTACTTGGCATCTTCAGTGTTTGGACTAATAATCTTAGTGCATCTAGCAACCTGGAGAGGCTGCTCCTCTTGCATCATCTGTTTATCAGAAACGAGATCCATTGACTGGGACATTGAAAATTTGAACAAGTTTCTGTTATGTTTCTTTTTTTCCTTTCCTAGTGCAAATTTGAAATTCAACTGTTTCAAAAACAAAGATCTTTCTCAGAAGTTCCAGTGAAAAAACACTTGAAAGAATTGGAGCGTAAATTAGCTTCAAACATCTGAAAATTTGGTCCAAGCAAAAAAACAAAAGAGCCTAAAATTAACAAAAAGATTAGACTAGATTGCGATATTTAAGAACATCAATCTTATTGAGATGAAATAATTTGCAAATCTCTACGATGGTCTCCTCACTAAGCCCTTCCTCGCTAGCTTCACCAACCAAGTAGCTTGCATAGCTCCTCTGATGGCAGCAAAACCTGTCTCATTAGAAACAAAGACAAAATAAGAAACAAAGAAGAAACCTTTTTTAAGTTGCCGAGTAAAACAGCTTACACATGTGGGAGATTGAGGCTTCTTCTTGTTGTTATTGCGTTCATCTGCATCATCAGTTTGGTTGGGAGGAGCTTAAGCAGTTGCTCGCTTCCCTGCAATATCAAAAGGTGATCTTATGTCATATAAAACCTTTTATGATAATGGGATTCTGTACAGGGAAGTAAGACATGACAGACCTGAAGAGCTCGCCAGTGGAATATGTGCGGAACAAGACCCAGAAGAATGGTATGTTTGGTAATGGCAATACCTAAATGGAAAAAACAACAAAGGCTTTGTTGGTTATGAGAGATTTTGAAGAAACTAAACCGAAATGCTAAGGCTTTCATGTACAATACCATAAATGCACTGGTCAATGGAAGCAAAGTTACTGAGCCAATCAGGTACTTTTGTGCAGGATTGTTCCACTAGAGATCCAATTACAACACTCATGTCAAAATCACTCGAGAGGGCAATGTGAAAACGGTAAAACATTTACCTCATAGCAATGTGACGTAGTCTCCTGCGTACAAGTCTAGGATCTAAACTGAAACATTTGACATGGATAGCTAAACATAATCTGAATTCACCAGAACACAGTCAGGAAGGAGAGAGAAGAGAGAGTAGAACCTAGGAGGATAAGAGACTTGTATGGAAGTGACCTCCTTAGATATAGACTTCAAGAAAATCTCAGACGGCTTAACACGAGCCAGAAGCTTCAATCCTAACCTATACATCCATAACCACAGAGACGACCATTTAAAACAACAAACCTATCAAAACATAGAAACAAAGGCAAAAAGCCTCAAGATACGTCTCAAATAGGAAGCCAAGACAAATTTTTACAAACCCATGAATCTTGTTCTTCATTGACCCTTCAGGTGCTTTTCTCAAGACCCGTCCACGCTTTTGTTCATCTAATAATCAGCACAACAAAATTCATCAAACTGACAAAAAAAAAAATACCATTTTAATGTTTTTTCTTGTAATCAGAAACAAAACAAAAGCTTACGGTCCACTAATGTAGATACAATAAACCTCACTAGGCGCCACATAAACACACTGGCATGCAACTTTAGATATAGAAAGAGAAAAGATTTCAAACGCCTACCTTGTGCCAGAGATGAAATCAACAAGAAGCTCAGCGTGGGCATTGATGGGCTTCGACTCAGA
>NW_026016579.1:0-93960 GCF_020379485.1 Brassica napus | reverse complement strand
AAACTCCTCATTAATACAATTAAGAAAGTTTTGAGTCTCTCTTAGTCTCTTTGTCTCTCAATGGTTCTATACTAGACTCTTAATCTCATTTTATACTCAATCTCTTCTAAATCACTCTAGTCCCTTTCTTATTCAAGATTACTCTACTCAATCCTAAAGTGATACTAGGAGTTAGGAATGAAGAAGCTATCCCACTTTCAACTCAGTGATCCCGTTTTTCCTGTGTGGAATATGACAGCTTCTTTGTTATTCTAATCAAACCAGGATGAATCGCGATGTAAGAAGCTTGATTTTGATACATAAAGTATGGAGAATCACCAGGAAGCTGAATAAATCTCATAGGATTTAGGATGAAGAAGCTATCCCACTTTCAAATCAGGTGATCCCAGTTTTCCTGTTTGGGAATATGACAGCTTCTTTGTCATTCTATCAAACCAGGATGAATCGCGATGTAAGAAGCTTGATTTTGATACATAAGGTAGTGGAGAATCACCAGGAAGCTGAATAAATCTCATAGGAGTTAGGATGAAGAAGCTATCCCACTTTCAAATCAGGTGATCCCAGTTTTCCTGTTTGGGAATATGACAGCTTCTTTGTTATTCTAATCAAACCAGGATGAATCGCGATGTAGAAGCTTGATTTTGATACATAAGTAGGGAGAATCACCAGGAAGCTGATAAATCTCATAGGAGTTAGGATGAAGAAACTATCCCACTTTCAAATCAGGTGATCCCAGTTTTCCTGTTTGGGAATATGACAGCTTATTTGTCATTCTAATCAACCAGCGATGAATCGCGATGTAAGAAGCTTGATTTTGAAACATAAAGTAGTGGAGAATCACCAGGAGCTGAATAAATCTCATAGGAGTTAGGATAAGAAGCTATCCCACTTTCAAATCAGGTGATCCCAGTTTTCCTGTTTGGGATATGACAGCTTCTTCGTCATTCTAATCAAACCAGGATGAATCGCGATGCAAGAAGCTTGATTTTAATACATAAAGTAGTGGAGAATCACCAGGAAGCTGAATAAATCTCATAGGAGTTAGGATAAAAGCTATCCCACTTTCAAATCAGGTGATCCCAGTTTTCCTGTTTGGGAATATGACAGCTTCTTTGTCATTCTAATCAAACCAGGATGAATCGCGATGTAAGAAGCTTGATTTTGATACATAAAGTAGTGAGAATCACCAGGAAGTCGAATAAATCTCACAGGAGTTAGGATGAAGAAGCTATCCCACTTTCAAATCAGTGATCCCAGTTTTCCTGTTTGGGAATATGACAGCTTCTTTGTCATTCTAATCAAACAGGATGAATCGCGATGTAAGAAGCTTGTGATATTGATCATAAAGTAGTGGAAATCATCAGGAGCTGAATAATCTCATAGGAGTTAGGATGAAGAAGCTATCCCCCCACTTTCAAATCAGGTGATCCCAGTTTTCCTGTTTGGGAATATGACAGCTTCTTTGTCATTCTAATCAAACCAGGATGAATCGCGATGTAAGAAGCTTGATTTTGATACATAAAGTAGTGGAGAATCACCAGGAAGCTGAATAAATCTCATAGGAGTTAGGATGAAGAAGCTATCCCACTTTCAAATCAGGTGATCCCAGTTTTTCCTGTTTGGGAATATGACAGCTTCTTTGTCATTCTACTAATCAAACCAGGATGAATCCGCGATGTAAGAAGCTTGATTTTGATACATAAAGTAGTGGAGAATCACCAGGAAGCTGAATAAATCTCATAGGAGTTAGGATGAAGAAGCTATCCCACTTTCAAATCAGGTGATCCCAGTTTTCCCTGTTTGGGAATATGACAGCTTCTTTGTCATTCTAATCAAACCAGGATGATCGCGATGTAAGAAGCTTGATTTTGATACATAAAGTAGTGGAGAATCACCAGGAACTGAATAAATCTCATAGAGTTAGGATGAAGAAGCTATCCCACTTTCAATCAGGTGATCCCAGTTTTCCTGTTTGGGAATATGACAGCTTCTTTGTCATTCTAATCAAACCAGGATGAATCGCGATGTAAGAAGCTTGATTTTGAAACATAAAGTAGTGGAGAATCACCAGGAAGCTGAATAAATCTCATAGGAGTTAGGATGAAGAAGCTATCCCACTTTCAAATCAGGTGATCCAGTTTTCCTGTTTGGGAATATGACAGCTTCTTTGTCATTCTAATCAAACCAGGATGAATCGCGATGTAAGAAGCTTGATTTTGATACATAAAGTAGTGGAGAATCACCAGGAGCTGAATAAATCTCATAGGAGTTAGGATGAAGAAGCTATCCCACTTTCAAATCAGGTGATCCCAGTTTTCCTGTTTGGGAATATGACAGCTTCTTTGTCATTCTAATCAAACCAGGATGAATCGCGATGTAGAAGCTTGATTTTGATACATAAAGTAGTGGAGAATCACCAGGAAGCTGAATAAATCTCATAGGAGTTAGGATGAAGAAGCTATCCCACTTTCAAATCAGGTGATCCCAGTTTTCCTGTTTGGGAATATGACAGCTTCTTTTCATTCTAATCAAACCAGGATGAATCGCGATGTAAGAAGCTTGATTTTGATACATAAAGTAGTGGAGAATCACAGGAAGTCGAATAAATCTCATAGGAGTTAGGATGAAGAAGCTATCCCACTTTCAAATCAGGTGATCCCAGTTTTCCTGTTTGGGAATATGACAGCTTCTTTGTCATTCTAATCAAACCAGGATGAATCGCGATGTAAAAGCTTGATTTTGATACATAAAGTAGTGGAGAATCACCAAGAAGTCGAATAAATCTCATAGGAGTTAGGATGAAGAAGCTATCCCACTTTCAATCAGGTGATCCCAGTTTTCCTGTTTGGGAATATGACAGCTTCTTTGTCATTCTAATCAACAACCAGGATGAATCGCGATGTAAGAAGCTTGATTTTGATACATAAAGTAGTGGAGAATCACCAGGAAGCTGAATAAATCTCATAGGAGTTAGGATGAAGAAGCTATCCCACTTTCAAATCAGGTGATCCCAGTTTTCCTGTTTGGGAATATGACAGCTTATTGTCATTCTAATCAAACCAGGATGAATCGCGATGTAAGAAGCTTGATTTTGATACATAAAGTAGTGGAGAATCACCAGGAAGCTGAATAAATCTCATAGGAGTTAGGATGAAGAAGCTATCCCACTTTCAAATCAGGTGATCCCAGTTTTCCTGTTTGGGAATATGACAGCTTCTTTGTCATTCTAATCAAACCAGGATGAATCGCGATGTAAGAAGCTTGATTTTGATACATAAAGTAGTGGAGAATCACCAGGAAGCTGAATAAATCTCATAGGAGTTAGGATGAAGAAGCTATCCCACTTTCAAATCAGGTGATCCAGTTTTCCCTGTTTGGGAATATGACAGCTTCTTTGTCATTCTAATCAAACCAGGATGAATCGCGATGTAAGAAGCTTGATTTTGATACATAAAGTAGTGGAGAATCACCAGGAAGTGAATAAATCTCATAGGAGTTAGGATGAAGAAGCTATCCACTTTCAAATCAGGTGATCCCAGTTTTCCTGTTGGGAATATGACAGCTTCTTTGTCATTCTAATCAAACCAGGATGAATCGCGATGTAAGAAGCTTGATTTTGATACATAAAGTAGTGGAGAATCACCAGGAAGTCTGAATAAATCTCATAGGAGTTAGGATGAAGAAGCTATCCCACTTTCAAATCAGGTGATCCCAGTTTTCCTGTTTGGGAATATGACAGCTTCTTTGTTATTCTATCAAACCAAGGATGAATCGCGATGTAAGAAGCTTGATTTTGATACATAAAGTAGTGGAGAATCACCAGGAAGCTGAATAAATCTCATAGGAGTTAGGATGAAGAAGCTATCCCACTTTCAAATCAGGTGATCCCATTTTCCTGTTTGGAATATGACAGCTTCTTTGTCATTCTAATCAACCAGGATGAATCGCGATGTAAGAAGCTTGATTTTGATACATAAAGTAGTGGAGAATCACCAGGAAGTGAATAAATCTCATAGGAGTTAGGATGAAGAAGCTATCCCACTTTCAAATCAGGTGATCCCAGTTTTCCTGTTTGGGAATATGACAGCTTCTTTGTCATTCTAATCAACCCAGGATGAATCGCGATGTAAGAAGCTTGATTTTGATACATAAAGTAGTGGAGAATCACCAGGAGTCGAATAAATCTCATAGGAGTTAGGATGAAGAAGCTATCCCACTTTCAAATCAGGTGATCCCAGTTTTCCTGTTTGGGAATATGACAGCTTCTTTGTCATTCTAATCAAACCAGGATGAATCGCGATGTAAGAAGCTTGATTTTGATACATAAAGTAGTGGAGAATCACCAGGAAGCTGAATAAATCTCATAGGAGTTAGGATGAAGAAGCTATCCCACTTTCAAATCAGGTGATCCCAGTTTTCCTGTTTGGGAATATGACAGCTTCTTTGTCATTCTAATCAAACCAGGATGAATCGCGATGTAAGAAGCTTGATTTTGATACATAAAGTAGTGGAGAATCACCAGGAAGCTGAATAAATCTCATAGGAGTTAGGATGAAGAAGCTATCCCACTTTCAAATCAGGTGATCCAGTTTTCCTGTTTGGGAATATGACAGCTTCTTTGTCATTCTAATCAAACCAGGATGAATCGCGATGTAGAAGCTTGATTTTGATACATAAAGTATGGAGAATCACCAGGAAGCTGAATAAATCTCATAGGAGTTAGGATGAAGAAGCTATCCCACTTTCAAATCAGGTGATCCAGTTTTCCAGTTTCTGTTGGGAATATGACAGCTTCTTTGTCATTCTAATCAAACCAGGATGAATCGCGATGTAGGAAGCTTGATTTTGATACATAAAGTAGTGGAGAATCACCAGAAGTTGAATAAATCTCATAGGAGTTAGGATGAAGAATCTATCCCACTTTCAAATCAGTGATCCCAGTTTTCCTGTTGGGATATGACAGCTTCTTTGTCATTCTAATCAACCAGGATGAATCGCGATGTAAGAAGCTTGATTTTGATACAAAAGTAGTGGAGAATCACCAGGAAGCTGAATAAATCTCATAGGAGTTAGGATGAAGAAGCTATCCCACTTTCAAATCAGGTGATCCCATTTTTTCCGTTTGGGAATATGACAGCTTCTTGTTATTCTAATCAAACCAGGATGAATCGCGATGTAAGAAGCTTGATTTTGATACATTAAGTTGGAGAATCACCAGGAAGCTGAATAAAATCTCATAGGAGTTAGGATGAGTGAAGAAGCTATCCCACTTTCAAATCAGTGTTGGATTTCCCAGTTTTCCTGTTGGGAATATGACAGGCTTGTCATTCTAATCAAACAGGATGAATCGCGATGTAAGAAGCTTGATCTTGAAACATAAAGTAGTGGAGAATCACCAGGAAGCTGAATAAATTTCATAGGCTTAGGATGAAGAAGCTTATCCCACTTTCAAATCAGGTGATCCCAGTTTTCCTGTTTGGGAATATGACAGCTTCTTTGTCCTTCTAATCAAACCAGATGAATCGCGAGTCAGAAGCTTGATTTGATACATAAAGTAGTGGAGAATCACCAGGAAGTCGAATAAAATCTCATAGGAGTTAGGATGAAGAAGCTATCCCACTTTCAAATCAGGTGATCCCAGTTTTCCTGTTTGGGAATATGACAGCTTCTTTGTATTCTAATCAAACCAGGATGAATCGCGATGTAAGCAGCTTGATTTGATACATAAAGTAGTGGGAATCACAGGAAGCTGAATAAATCTCATAGGAGTTAGGATGAAGAAGCTATCCCACTTTCAAATAAGGTGATCCCAGTTTTCCTGTTTGGGAATATGACAGTTATTTGTCATTCTAATCAAACCAGGATGAATCGCGATGTAAGAAGCTGATTTTGAACATAAAGTATTGGAGAATCACAGGACAGGAAGCTGAATATAACTGTTCATAGGATTTAGGATAAAGAAAGCTATCCCACTTTCAAATAGCGTGATCCCAGTTTTCCTGTTTGGGATATGCCGCTTCTTTGTCATTCTAATCAATACCAGGATGAATCTCGATGTAAGAAGCTTTGATTTTGATACATAAAGTTAGTGGAGAATCACAGGAAGTCGAATTAAAATTAAATATCACAAGGAGTTAGGAGAAGAAGCTATCCCACTTTCAAATCAGTGATCCAGTTTTCCTGTTTGGGAATATGACAGCTTCTTTGTCATTCTAATCAAACCAGGATGAATGTATGAGATTAAGAGATCCTTAGAGTAAACAGAATAAAGAGAGTGTTTAGGAAGTGATTAAGAGAAGTTTGTGAAAGATTAGGAGACTAGATAGAGCCGTTTAGTGTCTAAGAGAAAAGCATAGTGTCTAAGAGATTAGAGAGACTCAAACTGCATAATCTTCATTAGGGTTGATGAGTTACAATATATAGAGAGAGCATACAAGGGTTTTCGAAATCAAGAGAAGACTAAAGCATGTGAGGTCAATCAGGAGAGGATAAGCTCATTTGGACTAGCCAATTAGCTTCTCCACATGCGCGGAGTATCTGGCATCTTGGACCGAGATGCTCTTGCCTTTCCAGCTGTTCCAGCCTGTCAAGGCGCGCTCTACCTTATCCCTAAACGGTCTGATGCCTCAAGGTAAGTTCCTTCCCTTTACCTTAGTTACCGTGTTACTTGGCTGATGCAAGGTAAGTCTTGGTCGATGCTGGATGGTACGGACTGTACGGCTTGTACGGCCTTGTACGGACGTCCGTACCATGCTCTCCCTAAACTCCTAAGCTTCCTCATCTCCTTTCCTCTTCAACTCCTTAGCTCTTCATACATATATTCAGCTCAACTCAACACTCCCCCTCAAGCTTAGCTTTGTATAAGTCTAAGCTTGGACAGCCACAAGATCTTCCTCATTAAAAACCTCACCAAAGAAAACCCAATGGGATAAAACTTTGATGAGGGAAAAAGAGTAAAGACCTTGCAGCTAAGGGGATTAGCTCCTTCTCTTCCCAAGATCAATGAGGCCCAACCTGATGTGAATGGACTCCATTGTCTTCTGTCTTGCAGCCTTGGTGAACACATCCGCTAGCTGATCTTCACTCCTTGTGTAACATGGCAAGATCACCCCTAGCACAATCATCTGCCTCACCTTGTGACAATCAACTTCAATGTGCTTGGTCCTCTCATGAAACACCGAGTTGGATGCAATGTGGATGGCAGCTTGATTGTCACAATGCATTGTCATTGGAGTTGCTTGATCGATCTCCAAGTGCTTCAAGATGCCTTTGATCCATACCAACTCGTTGGTGAGCTTCAGCATGGCTCTATACTCGGCTTCTGCACTTGAACATGACACTACCTTCTGCTTCTTGCTCTTCCAAGTCACCAAGTTGCCTCCAATGAATGTGCAATAGCCTGTGGTTGATCTCCTGTCTGCTCTATCACCAGCCCAATCCGCATCACAATATCCCACCACTTCAGTGCTTCCATTGCAGCCCATCCATACTCCTTGATCAGGTGAGCCGTTGAGATACATCAAGATCCTCTCCACCATGTGCCAGTGATGTTCCTTAGGCACTTGCATGTGTTGACTCACCTGATTCACAGCAAACAAATGTCAGGTCTAGTTATAGTAAGATAAATCAATTTGCCAACTAGTTTTCTATAGAGTTTAGGATCCTGATAAGGTTTGCTGTCTTCAATCTCCCCCTCTCGTGGGACTTTGTAGCCATCCTCCATAGGCATCCTTGCTGTCTTGCCTCCATAAGCACCTGCACCTTTCAAAAGATCAAGTGTATACTTCCTTTGGGACATGAACAAACCTTCCTTGGATCTACATATCTCAATTCCAAGGAAGTATTTCATTTCTCCCAAGTCTTTAATCTCAAACATGGATTTAAGAAACTCCTTGGTTGCTATGATACCTTCCTTATCACTCCCTGTGATAATGATATCATCAACATACACAAGGAGAGCAATCATACCTGAGGGAGTCGTGAGAGTGAAGAGAGTGTGATCTAGTTCAGACTTCTTGAAGCCTCGGCCATTCAGAGTAGTGCTCAACTTGTTGTACCAAGCCCTTGGTGATTGCTTCAGTCCATAGATGGCTTTCTTCAATCTCAGTACATTTCCACTCTTTACTAAGTGTTCAAGGCCTGGAGGTGGATGCATATACACTTCATCCTCAAGTTCACCTTGTAGAAACGCATTCTTCACATCCATTTGCCATAACCCCCATCCAAGATTCACAGCCAAGCTTAGTACAATCCGGATTGTGTGGAGTTTAGCTACTGGTGCAAAGGTTTCTATGTAATCTTCTCCATAAGTTTGAGTGAAACCTCTTGCAACTAGCCTTGACTTCTTCCTCTCAACCTTTCCATCCGCTTTGTACTTGATTGTGAATATCCATCTACTAGTCACAGCCTTCTTCCCTTTTGGTAACTCACTCTCATACCATGTATCATTCTTGATCATCGCTCCTGCCTCATCTCCAACTGATTCCTTCCATTCTTTATCTTTCATTGCTTCTTCATAGCTTCTTGGGATGTGATTCTCATCCAAGTTTACCATGAACGCGCAATGTGCTTCTGGATATTGAGCAAAGGAGCACACGGCTTGAGAAGGATGCTCCACAGCTTGGGCATTGTAGTACACTCTCGTGTTTACCCAACTGGAAGGATCCTTCCTTATCCTTGTACTCCTTCTTAGTGGCTGCACAACTGGTTCTTCTTCCTGTTGTTCTTCTACCACTTCATCTTGAGAAGGTGTTTGTGTCACACCATGATCATGTCCATGACCATCCGAGCCTATGCTCTCTTCTCCTTCATTCTCTACTCCTCCTTCATCTTGGTTGGCCTCTTGCATAGGCTCCTCATGCTCCTCTCCTCCCTCATGATCAAGGTGGGATGGTGAACCAACTTCAGGAGGTGTAGTTGCGTGATTCCTCGGATCCTGGGATGTACTGATTCCAAGACCTTCAAGAATGATCCGCAAGGTGGTGGCCTTGTCTGATGTTAAGTCCTTCAGGTCTTCTTGATTCTTTTCTTCATAGTATCCTCTATCTTCCAAGAACTTCACATCTCTAGATACAAGAACTCTCCTTGCTATAGGATCATAGCATTTGTATCCTTTCTGTGTAGCTGAGTATCCTATGAACACAGCCTTAGTGCTTCTTGCTTCTAGCTTGTTGATCATCTCTCCTGGTTTGAGGACAAAGCATAGGCATCCAAAGACTCGCAAGTAATCAAGAGCTGGCTTGTACCTGTTCAGAACTTCAAATGGAGCCTTCTCATTCAGAACTTTGGTTGGAGTTCTGTTTATCAGGTAACAAGCAGTGGCAACCGCATCACTCCAAAATCTCTTTGGAACATTACTCTGAAACATAAGTGACCTTGCCACTTCCATGAGATGCCTATTCTTCCTCTCAGCCACTCCATTTTGCTGTGGAGTATAAGGACAGCTTGTTTGATGTAGGATCCCATGTTGTGATAGGTGTTGCTTGAATGCATGACTCGTGTACTCTCCTCCATTATCTGATCTCAAAATTTTAATCTTAGCATGATAATGGTTAGTTACATAAGTTTGAAAGTTCCTAAATGCATCAAGTACCCTATCTTTGGTCTGAATTAAGGTTAACCAGGTGTATTTGGATTTTTCATCAATGAATGTGACAAAATACTTATAACTATCTCTAGATAAGCAAGGGGCAGTCCATACATCTGAATGAATTAGATCAAAGCAATTATCATAAACGGTAGTAGACTTTTGAAACACAGTTCTACAATGCTTGCCTAAAATGCAAGCTTCACAATCCTTATTCTCAAACACAACACCTGGTACCATTAAGTTCAAAGCTTTAACATGAGGGTGTCCTACTCTAGCATGCCACAATGCATTTTTATTCAACAAAGAAGCAGAAGTAAACGAGCAACTATAATCAGGAACAGAAGTGAGTTCTTCAAGCATATAGAGATCTCCCTTAGTCACCCCTTTCCCAATCAATCTGCTGCTCTCAATATCCTGAAACTTCACATCATTAGGACTAAAGATAACATTGCATTGTAAATCATTAGTACATTTCTTCACTGATAATAGGTTTGATGTGAATTCAGGCATGTAAAAAGCTCTAGATTCTTTGTTAAACAGCTTAAGCTTTCCTATTCCTCTAATGGGTATCTTATCCCCATTTGCTATCATCACATGCCCATGTGTAGGTTCTATATCCTTAATCAAGTTTTCATCACTTATCATATGATGTGATGCACCAGAATCAACAATCAATGGTTTACCTACTCGTTTAGCATTATGGCATAGATTACTAAGTGATGGATGCATCTTATCAGTTCTAGCAATGTAAGCATGCCTATACTCATTCCTAGCTTCTAACCGTTCTACTAGTTCTCTAATCAAGTGATCATCCTTATATGCAATCATAGAAGCTCCAAAGGAATAACCGTAAGTGTTACCGTTTTCCTTTAGCATTTTGAAGAGGGCATCAAGGTCTGATCTCTTGATGTAGTCATCATTGCTGCGGGAGCTTGAGGCGCCTGTGTAAGCCACCAGAGACTTCCCATTCCCATCATTGCCTCCAAGCCCATCCACTTCACTGATCTTGCTGGTGCCAGCTCCGCTTGAACCTTCAGTCACATTTGCCCTTCCCTCACGCTCCTTCATGAACTTGGCCGGCTTGAGGTGTGGGTGCAGTATCCAGCATTGGCTCTTCTTATGACCATGCTTCTTGCAATGATCACAGTTGCCATTGAACTTCCTGTCCTCGTACTTCCCGTGAGATGCCTTGTTTGCTTGTGGAGCCTCGGTTGAATCCTCATGAGCTGCTTGATTGGCAAGAGAGAGCTCCCCCTTTCCTCCAAACAAACCCATGGATCCCTGCTCCCTTTGGATTTGTGCACACACCTCCTCAAGGTCCGGAAGCTTGTCTGACCTTAACATGTGCTGGATGAGCTGGGTGTAGGCCGGGTTCAGTGTGAGAAGCAGCCCAAAGACCTTGTCTTGCTCGCGCCTCTCATTCAGCTGATCTGGATCAGTTGTGCTCGGCCTCAGCATCTCCAGCTCTGACCATAAGGACCTGAACCTCCCCAAGTGCTTAGTGAACTCCATGTCCTCTTGTGCAAGACGGTTGATCGCTAGCTTCACTTCAAACACACGGCTGAGGTTGGAAGTGTTCCCATACACCTTCTTCAGCGTGTCCCACAGCTCCTTGGCTGATTCACAGTAGCTGTAGGCATCCAAGATAGCTGGGTCCAAGGATGCGTGTAGAACCGTCATCACCAGCATGTCTTCTTGTTGCCATTTCTCCACAGCCGCTTCATTGGAGACCTCTTCTTGATCTCCTCCCTGAGTAATGAGTTTCGGAGCCTCCCCTGTTGTGATGTGCCCCCACAAACCCTTACTTCCCACCGCAGTCTTCACCATCCGAGACCACACAAGGTAGTTGCTACCTTTGAAAGTAACCGCTACCTTCATCCTCATGTTCATCCCATGTTCCATCTTTGCTTGACTTGAAAACTTGAATCTTGGATCTCGTACACACCAACCTTGAGTCTAGAATCACGCAAACCAACAGAACGTAGCACAGCTTCAACTAGAACGGACCACAGCTTCAACACCTTCAAGACTACTCGCGTGTAGCTTCAAAGACGTTTAGCTTGTAACTCTCTAAAGATCAAACCCCAGATTCAAATGAACCTGGCTCTGATACCATATGAGATTAAGAGATCCTTAGAGTAATCAGAATAAAGAGAGTGTTTAGGAAGTGATTAAGAGAAGTTTGTGAAAGATTAGGAGACTAGATAGAGCCGTTTAGTGTCTAAGAGAAAAGCATAGTGTCTAAGAGATTAGAGAGACTCAAACTGCATAATCTTCATTAGGGTTGATGAGTTACAATATATAGAGAGAGCATACAAGGGTTTTCGAAATCAAGAGAAGACTAAAGCATGTGAGGTCAATCAGGAGAGGATAAGCTCATTTGGACTAGCCAATTAGCTTCTCCACATGCGCGGAGTATCTGGCATCTTGGACCGAGATGCTCTTGCCTTTCCAGCTGTTCCAGCCTGTCAAGGCGCGCTCTACCTTATCCCTAAACGGTCTGATGCCTCAAGGTAAGTTCCTTCCCTTTACCTTAGTTACCGTGTTACTTGGCTGATGCAAGGTAAGTCTTGGTCGATGCTGGATGGTACGGACTGTACGGCTTGTACGGCCTTGTACGGACGTCCGTACCATGCTCTCCCTAAACTCCCTTAAGCTTCCTCATCTCCTTTCCTCTTCAACTCCTTAGCTCTTCATACATATATTCAGCTCAACTCAACAGAATCGCGATGTAAGAAGCTTGATTTTGATACATAAAGTAGTGGAGAATCATCAGGAAGCTGAATAAATCTCATAGGAGTTAGGATGAAGAAGCTATCCCACTTTCAAATCAGGTGATCCCAGTTTTCCTGTTTGGGAATATGACAGCTTCTTTGTCATTCTAATCAAACCAGGATGAATCGCGATGTAAGAAGCTTGATTTTGATACATAAAGTAGTGGAGAATCACCAGGAAGCTGAATAAATCTCATAGGAGTTAGGATGAAGAAGCTATCCCACTTTCAAATCAGGTGATCCCAGTTTTCCTGTTTGGGAATATGACAGCTTCTTTGTCATTCTAATCAAACCAGGATGAATCGCGATGTAAGAAGCTTGATTTTGATACATAAAGTAGTGGAGAATCACCAGGAAGCTGAATAAATCTCATAGGAGTTAGGATGAAGAAGCTATCCCACTTTCAAATCAGGTGATCCCAGTTTTCCTGTTTGGGAATATGACAGCTTCTTTGTCATTCTAATCAAACCAGGATGAATCGCGATGTAAGAAGCTTGATTTTGATACATAAAGTAGTGGAGAATCACCAGGAAGCTGAATAAATCTCATAGGAGTTAGGATGAAGAAGCTATCCCACTTTCAAATCAGGTGATCCCAGTTTTCCTGTTTGGGAATATGACAGCTTCTTTGTCATTCTAATCAAACCAGGATGAATCGCGATGTAAGAAGCTTGATTTTGATACATAAAGTAGTGGAGAATCACCAGGAAGCTGAATAAATCTCATAGGAGTTAGGATGAAGAAGCTATCCCACTTTCAAATCAGGTGATCCCAGTTTTCCTGTTTGGGAATATGACAGCTTCTTTGTCATTCTAATCAAACCAGGATGAATCGCGATGTAAGAAGCTTGATTTTGATACATAAAGTAGTGGAGAATCACCAGGAAGCTGAATAAATCTCATAGGAGTTAGGATGAAGAAGCTATCCCACTTTCAAATCAGGTGATCCCAGTTTTCCTGTTTGGGAATATGACAGCTTCTTTGTCATTCTAATCAAACCAGGATGAATCGCGATGTAAGAAGCTTGATTTTGATACATAAAGTAGTGGAGAATCACCAGGAAGCTGAATAAATCTCATAGGAGTTAGGATGAAGAAGCTATCCCACTTTCAAATCAGGTGATCCCAGTTTTCCTGTTTGGGAATATGACAGCTTCTTTGTCATTCTAATCAAACCAGGATGAATCGCGATGTAAGAAGCTTGATTTTGATACATAAAGTAGTGGAGAATCACCAGGAAGCTGAATAAATCTCATAGGAGTTAGGATGAAGAAGCTATCCCACTTTCAAATCAGGTGATCCCAGTTTTCCTGTTTGGGAATATGACAGCTTCTTTGTCATTCTAATCAAACCAGGATGAATCGCGATGTAAGAAGCTTGATTTTGATACATAAAGTAGTGGAGAATCACCAGGAAGCTGAATAAATCTCATAGGAGTTAGGATGAAGAAGCTATCCCACTTTCAAATCAGGTGATCCCAGTTTTCCTGTTTGGGAATATGACAGCTTCTTTGTCATTCTAATCAAACCAGGATGAATCGCGATGTAAGAAGCTTGATTTTGATACATAAAGTAGTGGAGAATCACCAGGAAGCTGAATAAATCTCATAGGAGTTAGGATGAAGAAGCTATCCCACTTTCAAATCAGGTGATCCCAGTTTTCCTGTTTGGGAATATGACAGCTTCTTTGTCATTCTAATCAAACCAGGATGAATCGCGATGTAAGAAGCTTGATTTTGATACATAAAGTAGTGGAGAATCACCAGGAAGCTGAATAAATCTCATAGGAGTTAGGATGAAGAAGCTATCCCACTTTCAAATCAGGTGATCCCAGTTTTCCTGTTTGGGAATATGACAGCTTCTTTGTCATTCTAATCAAACCAGGATGAATCGCGATGTAAGAAGCTTGATTTTGATACATAAAGTAGTGGAGAATCACCAGGAAGCTGAATAAATCTCATAGGAGTTAGGATGAAGAAGCTATCCCACTTTCAAATCAGGTGATCCCAGTTTTCCTGTTTGGGAATATGACAGCTTCTTTGTCATTCTAATCAAACCAGGATGAATCGCGATGTAAGAAGCTTGATTTTGATACATAAAGTAGTGGAGAATCACCAGGAAGTCGAATAAATCTCATAGGAGTTAGGATGAAGAAGCTATCCCACTTTCAAATCAGGTGATCCCAGTTTTCCTGTTTGGGAATATGACAGCTTCTTTGTCATTCTAATCAAACCAGGATGAATCGCGATGTAAGAAGCTTGATTTTGATACATAAAGTAGTGGAGAATCACCAGGAAGCTGAATAAATCTCATAGGAGTTAGGATGAAGAAGCTATCCCACTTTCAAATCAGGTGATCCCAGTTTTCCTGTTTGGGAATATGACAGCTTCTTTGTCATTCTAATCAAACCAGGATGAATCGCGATGTAAGAAGCTTGATTTTGATACATAAAGTAGTGGAGAATCACCAGGAAGCTGAATAAATCTCATAGGAGTTAGGATGAAGAAGCTATCCCACTTTCAAATCAGGTGATCCCAGTTTTCCTGTTTGGGAATATGACAGCTTCTTTGTCATTCTAATCAAACCAGGATGAATCGCGATGTAAGAAGCTTGATTTTGATACATAAAGTAGTGGAGAATCACCAGGAAGCTGAATAAATCTCATAGGAGTTAGGATGAAGAAGCTATCCCACTTTCAAATCAGGTGATCCCAGTTTTCCTGTTTGGGAATATGACAGCTTCTTTGTCATTCTAATCAAACCAGGATGAATCGCGATGTAAGAAGCTTGATTTTGATACATAAAGTAGTGGAGAATCACCAGGAAGCGAATAAATCTCATAGGAGTTAGGATGAAGAAGCTATCCCACTTTCAAATCAGGTGATCCCAGTTTTCCTGTTTGGGAATATGACAGCTTCTTTGTCATTCTAATCAAACCAGGATGAATCGCGATGTAAGAAGCTTGATTTTGATACATAAAGTAGTGGAGAATCACCAGGAAGCTGAATAAATCTCATAGGAGTTAGGATGAAGAAGCTATCCCACTTTCAAATCAGGTGATCCCAGTTTTCCTGTTTGGGAATATGACAGCTTTTTGTCATTCTAATCAAACCAGGATGAATCGCGATGTAAGAAGCTTGATTTTGATACATAAAGTAGTGGAGAATCACCAGGAAGCTGAATAAATCTCATAGGAGTTAGGATGAAGAAGCTATCCCACTTTCAAATCAGGTGATCCCAGTTTTCCTGTTTGGGAATATGACAGCTTCTTTGTCATTCTAATCAAACCAGGATGAATCGCGATGTAAGAAGCTTGATTTTGATACATAAAGTAGTGGAGAATCACCAGGAAGCTGAATAAATCTCATAGGAGTTAGGATGAAGAAGCTATCCCACTTTCAAATCAGGTGATCCCAGTTTTCCTGTTTGGGAATATGACAGCTTCTTTGTCATTCTAATCAAACCAGGATGAATCGCGATGTAAGAAGCTTGATTTTGAAACATAAAGTAGTGGAGAATCACCAGGAAGCTGAATAAATCTCATAGGAGTTAGGATGAAGAAGCTATCCCACTTTCAAATCAGGTGATCCCAGTTTTCCTGTTTGGGAATATGACAGCTTCTTTGTCATTCTAATCAAACCAGGATGAATCGCGATGTAAGAAGCTTGATTTTGATACATAAAGTAGTGGAGAATCACCAGGAAGCTGAATAAATCTCATAGGAGTTAGGATGAAGAAGCTATCCCACTTTCAAATCAGGTGATCCCAGTTTTCCTGTTTGGGAATATGACAGCTTCTTTGTCATTCTAATCAAACCAGGATGAATCGCGATGTAAGAAGCTTGATTTTGATACATAAAGTAGTGGAGAATCACCAGGAAGCTGAATAAATCTCATAGGAGTTAGGATGAAGAAGCTATCCCACTTTCAAATCAGGTGATCCCAGTTTTCCTGTTTGGGAATATGACAGCTTCTTTGTCATTCTAATCAAACCAGGATGAATCGCGATGTAAGAAGCTTGATTTTGATACATAAAGTAGTGGAGAATCACCAGGAAGCTGAATAAATCTCATAGGAGTTAGGATGAAGAAGCTATCCCACTTTCAAATCAGGTGATCCCAGTTTTCCTGTTTGGGAATATGACAGCTTCTTTGTCATTCTAATCAAACCAGGATGAATCGCGATGTAAGAAGCTTGATTTTGATACATAAAGTAGTGGAGAATCACCAGTAATACGTCCCTAGATTGCTTCTCTGGATAGTATGGGATAGATCCTTGCTAGAACGAATCAAAGACTCAAGCTCTACAAGGTTGTGGATCGATTGGTGACACAAGAGGCTGCGGAAAGGCTCCTTGATACTCCTAAGTGACTAGATCGGATATGACACACCGAGATAGACACTCTTGGGTTGTTGGATACTACACACCAACAAGAACACTCAACAACTCGCGGACAAGCAGTAGAGAGAACAAAGAAAGGTTTATAATGAAAGATGATTGATTATTGATAAGGGGTTCAAAGTACACTTATATAAGAGAAGTTGGAACAGACTCCAAGCTTCTCGAAAACTATCAAGAGAGTAAAGGCACACGCTCTCTTGAAATAGAAACAAAAGACAAGTTTGAAAACATGAAATGAAAGACATAATATAACATAAGGTTGATCCGGGATAAGGTTGGATCGAGATCATCAACTAAGAGATTTGAGAAGCAAATCTATGGCCTCGTTAAAAACCTATCTTTGGAAAACCCATTGGGACAAAACCAAAGATAGGGAAAAAGAGCACACATAGATTGCTTGCTTAGTTGATGATCAGCTTGATGGTGAAGTAGCTTGAATGGTGATAAGTGTGTCTTGGTTGATCAAGCTTCTACCAAGACATTCCTCTTGCTTCCATGACCTCTTAACCAATCCTCCAATAACTTGCGTGAGCTTCCTTGATCTTGATCGAGTCATAGGTCCTTTAGGCAAGGCTAGAACATCTCCATCAGTTGGCTTATCCAGATCCTCATCATCTCCATTAGATAGTTGGTCCATGATCACATCATCCCCTCCCTCTTGAAAAGGATTTGTCCTCAAATCTGGCTCATCTGCAACAAAAGGGATCAAGTCAGTAACATTGAAGCTATCACTTATGTCGTACTTACCTTGCAGATCAAGTTTGTAGGCATTGTCATTGATCCTCTTGGTGACTTCAAAAGGGCCATCAATCCTCGGCATTAGCTTAGACTTCCTCTCTTTTGGAAACCTTTCTTTCCTCAAGTGAACCCATACTTGATCTCCAACTTCAAAGATCATCTCACGCCTTCCCTTGTTGGCTTGTTTGGCGTATTGCTTAGTTTTCTCTTCTAGATTGCGCTTAGCTTGCTCATGAATCTGCTGAACCATCTCAGCTTTCTTTTCCCATCCATACTAACCCTTTCACACTCAGGTAAAGGTATTAGATCCAAAGGTGAGATGGGATTGAACCCATAAACAATTTCAAAAGGAGAAAACTTAGAAGCAGAATGCATAGCATGATTGTATGCAAATTCACAATGAGGTAAGTAATCTTCCCATGATTTCAAGTTCTTTTTGATGAATGCACGCAGGAGAGTACCTAAGGTTCTATTAACTACTTCAGTCTGCCCATCAGTTTGTGGATGACAAGTAGTAGAAAACAATAGCTTAGTTCCTAGTTTAGACCACAATGTTTTCCAAAAGTAGCTAAGGAATTTAGTATCTCTATCTGAAACTATAGTCCTAGGCATTCCATGCAAACGTACCACTTCTTTAAAGAACAAATTAGCTACATGTAATGCATCATCAGTCTTATTGCAAGCTATGAAATGTGCCATTTTAGAGAATCTATCAACAACCACAAAGATAGAATCCTTTCCAGTCCTAGTTCTAGGCAAACCCATAACAAAATCCATAGATATATCATTCCAAGGATGAGTAGGAATAGGCAAAGGAGTATACAAACCGTGAGGTTGAACTTTAGACTTTGCAAGCTTGCAAGTTGTGCACCTTCCACAGATTCTCTCCACATCTCTTTTCATATGCGGCCAATAGAAGTGATCCTGCAAAACTTTAAGGGTTTTTGCTATACCAAAATGACCCATCAAGCTTCCTCCATGGGATTCTCTGACAAATAGATCTCTCAAAGAGCAATTAGGCACACATAAACGATTGTCATAGAATAAGAATCCATCATGCCTAAAATAATGTCCTGAAGCATACTTAGCACATGATTTATAAGCTTCTTGAAAGTCAGGATCAGATTCATACATTTCTTTAATCTGCTCAAAGCCTAGCAACTTAGCATCAAGAGTAGTTAAGAGGACATACCTTCGGGATAGTGCATCAGCAACTATATTCTCCTTACCTTGTTTGTATTTGATCACATACGGGAAGGTTTCAATGAATTCTACCCATCTAGCATGTCTCTTGCTGAGCTTACTTTGTCCTTTGAGATACTTGAGAGATTCATGGTCGGTGTGAATGACAAACTCCTTTGGCCAGAGATAATGCTGCCAAGTCTGTAGAGCTCTCACCAAGGCGTAGAGTTCTTTGTCATAAGTGGCATAGTTGAGAGTAGCTCCACTGAGTTTCTCACTGAAGTAAGCAATAGGTCTTTTATCCTGCATCAACACAGCACCAATTCCAATTCCTGAGGCATCACATTCTATTTCAAATGTTTTAGAAAAATCAGGAAGTATGAGAAGAGGAGATTGAGTAAGCTTCTCTTTAAGGAGTTGGAATGCGGCTTCCTGAGCTTCTCCCCACTTGAATCCTACATCCTTCTTGATTATCTCAGTTAGGGGAGCTGCTAGAGTGCTGAAATCCTTCACAAAGCGCCTATAGAAACCTGCCAGTCCATGAAAACTCCTTACTTCTCCCACTGTAGTTGGACTCGGCCACTCTTGTATTGCTTTGATCTTTTCCTGATCCACTTTTACACCATCTGCACTTACAACAAAACCTAGAAAGACCAAGTTATCTGTGCAAAAAGTGCACTTCTTTAGATTGGCATATAGCTTTTCCTTTCTCAAAACATCCAAAACAGCCCTAAGATGTTCTATATGATCTTCTAAGCATTTGCTGTAAACTAAGATATCATCAAAGTACACAACAACAAAGATGCCTATGAAAGACCTAAGAATATGATTCATCAATCTCATGAATGTACTAGGCGCATTGGTTAATCCAAATGGCATAACTAACCATTCATACAAGCCATGTTTAGTTTTAAATGCAGTTTTCCACTCATCTCCTTCTTTCATCCTAATCTGATGATATCCACTTTTCAAGTCTATCTTAGAAAAGATGCAAGAACCATGCAATTCATCAAGCATATCATCTAATCTAGGAATAGGGTGGCGATACTTCACTGTTATGTTGTTGATTGCTCTACAATCAACACACATGCGCCAGCTCCCATCTTTCTTTGGCACAAGGAGCACTGGAACTGCACAAGGACTCAAACTCTCTCGGATATGACCCTTCTCCATCAGCTCCTCTACTTGTTTCTGCAGTTCTTTGGTTTCAACTGGATTGGTCCTGTATGCTGGACGGTTGGGCAGTGTAGAACCAGGTACAAAGTCTATTTGGTGCTCAATCCCACGCACTGGAGGCAATCCAATGGGGCTATCTTCTGGAAACACATCTGCATACTCCTGTAAAAGAGAAACTAGTTCACTCGGATGATCCGGTGTGTGATCAGTAATGGTTAGAAGAGTCTCTTTAAACATAAGCAAGATAATAGAATTTTGAGAGTAGAGAATTCTTTTGATATCTCCCTGTTTGGCATAGAGGCTGTGATGCTTGTCATGATCAGGTTTGAGATCAATCTCTTTCGCTTTCTTTTTCTGAAGCTGGATTTGATCTTCATGAACCTCTTTAGGAGACAAAGGCACCAGCACAGTCTTCTTTCCGTTGAATTCAAAAGAATGTTTGTTGGTGAAGCCATCATGATTCACACGTCTATCATACTGCCAGGGTCTTCCAAGGAGTATATGACTGGCTTCCATTGGCAACACATCACACAAGACTTCATCTTCATATCTACCAATGGCTATAGGAACCAGTACTTGAGTAGAAACTTTCATCTCGCCCTCCTCATTGAGCCACTGCAATCTGTAGGGTCTTGGGTGTTTCTGAATTTTCAAACCCAATTTCTTCACCATAGTCTCACTGGCTACATTGACACAACTTCCTCCATCAATAATGAGACTGCACACCTTTCCCTGAACCATACACCTTGTGTAGAATAGATTCTCTCGCTGCTCAAACTCTCCATTCTTGGCTTGCACGTTCAAGAGCCTTCTTGTCACCAACAATCTTCCTTTCACGGGTTCTACTTCACTTTCTTCTTCAGACTCCTCATGATCAGAACCAAACTTCTCTTCCTCTGATTCATACTCTCCATTCTCAAGAAGAATCATAACCTTTTTGTTGGTGCACTCATTAGCATAATGCCCACGCCCTTGACATTTGAAGCACTTAACATCTCTAGTTCTTGAACTAGTAATTTCAGCTTTGCCTTTGTCTTTGCTGTATATGCTGCTCGGCTTAGTCTCTTCTTTCTGCTGAGGCTTGCTATCCTTCAGATAGGATGTTTTCTCTTCTTTAGAGTGGTGGAACTTAGACGATCCATAGCTGCGTGAGTTACCCTTCCTCTTGAGCTGCTGCTCCACTAGAATAGCTTTGTGCAACATCTCTTCTATTTCCACATAGTGTTGCATCTCCACATTGTCTTGTATCTCACGGTTAAGCCCTCCAAGAAACCTTGCCATAGTGGCTTCTCTATCCTCCAAGATACTAGCTCTCAACATCAGCAACTCCATGTCTTGATAGTATTCTTCAACAGTTCGTGTTCCTTGGGTAAGTCTTCGCAGCTTTTGATGTAGGTCGCGGTGATAGTGACTTGGAACAAACCGTTTGCGCATGAGTGACTTCATCTCGTGCCATGAATCAACCGGATTCTCTTGGTTAAGCCGTCTAGTAGTTACAAGTTGATCCCACCAACTCAACGCATAATCATAGAATTCAGTTGCTGCAATCTTGATCCTTTGGGCATTGGAGTAGTGTTGGCAATTGAAGACAAGCTCGATCTTCTTTTCCCATTCCAAGTAGGCATCTGGATCCACCTTGCCATGGAAGGGTGGAATCTTAAGCTTAAGTCCTGAAAGCTTGTCTTTGCGTGACCCCCTTCCATCATGTTCACGCCTTGATCTTCCTCTGCTCAGTTCAGAAGAAGAACTACTGCGCTCAGTTGGGTTGTGCTCAGTTCTATTGCGCGAGTAGTAGTTGTCGGTCTCTTGTGAACCCGCATGCTCTTGCCGTACTGGAGTAGGCCGGTTCCTTCTAGACTCATTGCTATGTCCCTGGCCAGTAGCTTGCCTCAACTCTTGTCTCATCTCCTCACGTAATTCCTTCATGCTAGCCTTAAGCATATCAGCCATAGTAGAGATCATGGTCTGATTCATTTGCTCGGTCATTTGATCTCTCAGCATCTTGTTCTTCCTTACTAGCTCGGCTTCTTCTTCTGATTCTTTCCCCATTGGTACCTAGAATCAATAACAACACTCAACCAGTAAATAGTTCCAATAAACTGATCGTAATCAGTAGATGATCAAGAGATTTTAAACTGAAAATAACTGGCGGTAAAAGAAAACTTGATTATCAAGCAAAGAAGAATTCAAATCGACAACTTGAAAATCACAATAGAAACGCGATCAGGTAGGTTTGTTAATCAGATTTCGACGACACACAAGTAGATCTAGTTGTTATAGGTGATTTAAAACAGATCACACGATCAATTAGATTCAAACAAAAGATCAAATCTAGAATATGAATGGATAACAATCGGATCTAAAAACGCGAAACCTAGATCTATCAATCTCAAACTTTTAACAATTAGATCGACACAAAATGATTAGATCACACACTCAAACGACCACGGATCACAGATCAATCAATGGATATTGCGAAACAAAGAACAGATCAGTTGAAACAAAACGGATCGATCTAAAACTGATCAAGAAGATGAACAGGTTAAATCGAAACAAAAGAGAAACGAGTACTTCCCTAACCAGAGATGCTCTGATACCACATAATACGTCCCTAGATTGCTTCTCTGGATAGTATGGGATAGATCCTTGCTAGAACGAATCAAAGACTCAAGCTCTACAAGGTTGTGGATCGATTGGTGACACAAGAGGCTGCGGAAAGGCTCCTTGATACTCCTAAGTGACTAGATCGGATATGACACACCGAGATAGACACTCTTGGGTTGTTGGATACTACACACCAACAAGAACACTCAACAACTCGCGGACAAGCAGTAGAGAGAACAAAGAAAAGGTTTATGATAAAAGATAATTGATTATTGATAAGGGGTTCAAAGTACACTTATATAAGAGAAGTTGGAACAGACTCCAAGCTTCTCGAAAACTATCAAGAGAGTAAAGGCACACGCTCTCTTGAAAATAGAAACAAAAGACAAGTTTGAAAACATGAAATGAAAGACATAATATAACATAAGGTTGATCCGGGATAAGGTTGGATCGAGATCATCAACTAAGAGATTTGAGAAGCAAATCTATGGCCTCGTTAAAAACCTATCTTTGGAAAACCCATTGGGACAAAACCAAAGATAGGGAAAAAGAGCACACATAGATTGCTTGCTTAGTTGATGATCAGCTTGATGGTGAAGTAGCTTGAATGGTGATAAGTGTGTCTTGGTTGATCAAGCTTCTACCAAGACATTCCTCTTGCTTCCATGACCTCTTAACCAATCCTCCAATGACTTGCGTGAGCTTCCTTGATCTTGATCGAGTCATAGGTCCTTTAGGCAAGGCTAGATCATCTCCATCAGTGGCTTATCCAGATCCTCATCATCTCCATTAGCTAGTTGGTCCATGATCACATCAACCAGGAAGCTGAATAAATCTCATAGGAGTTAGGATGAAGAAGCTATCCCACTTTCAAATCAGGTGATCCCAGTTTTCCTGTTTGGGAATATGACAGCTTATTTGTCATTCTAATCAAACCAGGATGAATCGCGATGTAAGAAGCTTGATTTTGAAACATAAAGTAGTGGAGAATCACCAGGAAGCTGAATAAATCTCATAGGAGTTAGGATGAAGAAGCTATCCCACTTTCAAATCAGGTGATCCCAGTTTTCCTGTTTGGGAATATGACAGCTTCTTTGTCATTCTAATCAAACCAGGATGAATCGCGATGTAAGAAGCTTGATTTTGATACATAAAGTAGTGGAGATCACCAGGAAGCTGAATAAATCTCATAGGAGTTAGGATGAAGAAGCTATCCCACTTTCAAATCAGGTGATCCCAGTTTTCCTGTTTGGGAATATGACAGCTTCTTTGTCATTCTAATCAAACCAGGATGAATCGCGATGTAAGAAGCTTGATTTTGAAACATAAAGTAGTGGAGAATCACCAGGAAGCTGAATAAATCTCATAGGAGTTAGGATGAAGAAGCTATCCCACTTTCAATCAGGTGATCCCAGTTTTCCTGTTTGGGAATATGACAGCTTCTTTGTCATTCTAATCAAACCAGGATGAATCGCGATGTAAGAAGCTTGATTTTGATACATAAAGTAGTGGAGAATCACCAGGAAGCTGAATAAATCTCATAGGAGTTAGGATGAAGAAGCTATCCCACTTTCAAATCAGTGTTTGAGATGAGGTAATAAAGAGGACTACATTGATAGAGAAAGAGGATTGAGACAGACAGTAACTTTGGAGTTACCACAGTAACTTTGGTTTTACTGTGGTAACTAAGTTAAAGCTTGGAAAGTTACCTTGGCTCACTTGGAGAGTAAGCCACGACCAAGAGCTGTATGGATAAGGGGGAGCAGTCTGGATAAGGTTTCCTCACAGCTAGAGAGGCTGGAGACAGGCTGTAAAGTAGACAGCATCTAGTAAAAGATGCCAAAGGGATCAAGCATGTGAAGACTCCCATTGGCTGCTTTTGGATGGCTCTCTTTGACTACACATGCCCTGAACCTCTACCTTATCTATTGATTTCGAAATTGATTGTCTCTCACATATAAGTATGTTGTAAACCTCATCTTTATTAATTAATGGAGTTTTGAGTCTCTCTCTTTATTCTCTCACTAAAATCTCTTAATCTCTTTAATCTTTTCATCTGATTATCTCTGATTATTTGAATCATGCTCTAATACACAAAGTGTATATGGTATCAGAGCCAGGTTGGCAAAAAGGGGGTGAGTGTGATTTCTTTTTCTCAAAATCAGAGTGTTCTTGAGTGTTCTTGAGTGTTCTTGGGATTATTGAGGTTTCTGGGTATGTGTGTTGTCTATTCTTGTGTGGCTGGGTTTATTTGAGATTCTCTAGTGGAAACATGGATATGAAGCACGAATCTAGTGGAGCAGTGAAGATTCAAGAAGAAAACAAGTGGGTTTGGCCAAGATGGGTAAAGACAGCTTTGGGAAGCTGTGAGATTTGGAGTAATCAAGTAAAAGGAGAACCTTTAATGGAGAGAGCTGCTGATGGGGGTCAGACAGCAAGGTTGAAATGTGAAGATCAGTTGAGTCTTGAAGAAAGTATATCTCTTGAGAAGATTGAAGATGTTTATGAGAACAAGATCAATCTAAGGAGGATGTATGAAGTCAGGAAGATGATCTGTGAGTTGAAACAAGGGAAAGAAGGTTTCAATCAGCATGTGAAGAAGCTGAGATGTTTGTGGTCGGAGTTACAAAGCTTGAGACCAAGAAGTTGTGATCCGAGAGTGCTAGAAGAGTGGCGAGAGCAAGATGTTGTCTTCAGCCTCCTTGCAAGCTTGGATTCATCTTATGGCTGGTTGGTAAAGCTTATTCTCAAGGAAGAGAAGCTACCCAACATGGAAGAAGTGTGTGTACTTGTTCAGAGGCTTCATCAAGTGATGGAAGAGAACAAAGAGATAACTTGGAGTAAGGAGGGTGCTAAAAGGAAGAAGGGAAGGCTGAGACGACGTTCTAAGGCTCAGATCAGAAGAGGAAGGTGTTGGAAGAGAAGCATACTGTCTGGTTATCAAGGTAGCTATGGTACTATGAAGATGGGCAGAGTAGAAGCACAACAGATTCTTATGGGAGAGTGTTCTTACTCAGCTTACATGGGAGAATCTGTAGAGAGCAGTGGGGTTATGAGGAAGCTAGAGACCAAAGGAGCGGATGAGCGTGTCACAAAGGAGGAATGGGATGAGTTTGTCAAGTATGTGTATGCTTTGGCTACGACCCGGAGACAGGGTGCTCCTGCCAAAGCATCCACATCCAACAAACCCATCATTGTTGATTCTGGAGCAAGTCATCACATGATTAGTGACAGAAGCTTAATGAGTGATGTAAAGAAAGCTACTGGGGGTGTGATGATAGCTAATGGTGATAGGATTCCTATAGAAGGAGTTGGAAAGCTCAAGCTATTTGATAAAGACTCAGATGCCTTCTACATGCCACAGTTTGCTTCAAATCTACTATCTGTAGGAAAGCCACAATTGATCTTGGCTGTCAAGTAGTATTCAGGCCAGATGATGTTGAGTTCCAAGATTTGAAGACTGGAAGGGTCATTGGGAGAGGAGACAGCAAGAATAATCTATACCAGCTCCAATTGGCTAAGATTTCTAAACCCTTTGATTCTATGTGTTTGAGTAGTACTTATGAGAAGATTGATAGTATTACTTGGCATGCTAGATTGGGTCATCCTCATGCTCGTGCTATTGAATTGATAATTCCTAATATGTCATTTAATCACTTGGAGTGTGAAGCATGCATATTAGGAAAGCATTGTAGGACTGTTTTTCCAACATCAGAAACTACTTATGAGCATTGCTTTGATCTAGTTCATTCAGATGTGTGGACTGCTCCTTGTTTGTCTAGAGATAGCCAGAAGTACTTTGTGACATTCATTGATGAGAAGTCTAAGTATACTTGGCTTACATTGCTTCCATCTAAAGATAGGGTGCTAGAAGCATTTATGAACTTCCAAGCATATGTATCTAATCAATACAATGCTACTGTGAAGGTACTGAGATCAGATAATGGAGGTGAATACATCAGCAATGCCTTCAAGAGTCATCTAGCCAAGCATGGGATTGTGCATCAGACTAGCTGTCCTTATACACCACAGCAGAATGGTGTAGCTGAGAGGAAGAACAGGCACTTGATGGAGGTTGCTAGATCAATGATGTTTCATGCAAATGTCCCAAAACGTTTTTGGAGTGATGCTGTGCAGACTGCTTGCTATCTCATCAACCGGGTTCCAACCAAGATATTGAAGAATCTGTCTCCATTTGAAGTGTTGAACAAGAGCAAACCTGTCATTGATCACCTACGTGTCTTTGGGTGTGTGTGCTATGTCATGGTTCCAGGAGAGCAGAGAAACAAGCTGGAGGCAAAGAGTACTAAGGCTATGTTCATTGGTTACTCTATCACTCAGAAAGGGTACAAGTGCTATGATCCTGAAGCAAGGAGAGTGATGGTATCTAGAGAAGTGAAGTTTGTTGAAACAAAAGGTTATTATGAAGAAAAGGAGTGGGAAAATCTGAAGGATTTGTCTCAAGCTCCATCTGATAAGGCAACAATACTGAGAGTGTTGTTGGAGAAGCTCGGGATAGGGTTATCCCAGGATCAGGAACCCGGCAGGAGAGAGTCTTCCAATCAGACTGGTGGAGCTGGAAGAACAACTCCTCTTGATCATGAGAGGGGGAATGGAACTGAATCTGGTGAGCAAGAGCAAAACCAAGAGGATTCAGGTCTTCATGATCAAGTTGAGAACAATGTTCGGTCTAGTGGAGAAGTGGATGAGGTTCAGTCTAGTGGAGAAGTAGATGAGGTTCAGTCTAGTGGAGAAGAACAAGTCGGACCGGCCAGTTCAGAAGAAGAGCAAGTGGAGCCGGCTAGTGTGCAAACTGAAGATCAGGTGCAAGCTTTGAGGAGGAGCACAAGGATAAAGAGGGATCCTTCCAACTGGGTAAACACGAGAGTGTACTACAATGCCCAGGCTGTGGAGCATCCTTCTCAAGCCGTGTGTTCCTTTGCTGAGTTTCCAGAGGAGCATTATGCCTTTATGATTAGTCTGGATGAGAGTTATGTACCAAGGACTTATGAAGAAGCTATGTTAGACAAGGAATGGAAAGAATCAGTGGGAGCTGAAGCAGGTGCTATGATCAAGAATGATACATGGTATGAGAGTGAGCTGCCTAAGGGAAAGAAGGCTGTATCTAGTAGATGGATCTTCACAATCAAGTATCTAGCAAATGGACAGATTGATAGGAAGAAGACCAGACTGGTTGCAAGAGGATTTACACAAACCTATGGAGAGGATTACATTGATACCTTTGCACCAGTAGCTAAGCTGCACACAGTTCGGATTGTGTTGTCCATTGCAACAAACTTGGAGTGGGATTTGTGGCAGATGGATGTGAAGAATGCTTTCTTACAAGGTGAGCTAGAAGATGAGGTATACATGCTTCCTCCTCCTGGTCTTGAGCATCTAGTAAAACCAGGAAATGTTTTGAGATTGAAGAAGGCAATATATGGGCTGAAGCAGTCTCCTAGAGCTTGGTACAGAAAGCTGAGTACAACTCTCAATGGGAGAGGATTCAGGAAGTCTGAACTGGATCATACACTCTTCACTTTGGTTACTCCATCAGGGATCATTGTGATACTGGTATATGTGGATGATTTGATTATCACAGGGAGTGATAAGGCTGGGATTAAAGCCACTAAAGAGTTCCTCAAGTCTGTGTTTGATATCAAAGACTTGGGAGAGATGAAGTATTTCTTGGGGATTGAGATATGCAGATCCAAGGAGGGTTTGTTTATGTGTCAAAGGAAGTATACAATGGATATGTTGAAGGAGACTGATGTACTTGGAGGAAAGGTAGCCAAGACACCTCTTGAAGAGGGGTATAAGGTCTTACGTGAGGGGGAGGTTGAAGAGAACCAGTTGTTTGAGGATGCTAAGCTGTATAGGAAGATGGTTGGCAAGCTGATCTACTTGACCATCACCAGACCAGATATATGTTTTGCTGTGAACCAAGTGAGTCAGCATATGCAGGCACCAAAGGTCCATCACTGGAAGATGGTTGATAGGATACTGAGGTATCTGAGTGGGACGACTGGACAAGGAGTTTGGATGGGTTGTAATGGCAGTACAGAAGTGGTTGGGTATTGTGATGCTGATTGGGCAGGAGATAGAGTGGACAGGAGATCAACTACTGGGTATTGTACATTCATTGGAGGAAACTTGGTTACTTGGAAGAGTAAGAAGCAGAAGGTTATCTCTTGTTCAAGTGCTGAAGCTGAGTATAGAGCCATGCTGAAGCTGACAAACGAGTTGGTGTGGATCAAGGGGATCTTGAAGCATCTAGAGATTGAGCAGAGTACTCCTATGACTATGCATTGTGACAATCAAGCAGCTATCCACATTGCCTCCAACTCAGTGTTTCATGAGAGAACAAAGCACATAGAGGTGGATTGTCATAAGGTGAGGCAGATGATTATCTTAGGAGTGATTCTGCCATGTTATACAAGAAGTGAAGATCAGCTTGCAGATGTGTTTACTAAGGCAGCGAGATTAAAGACAATGGAGTCCATACTATCCAGGCTTGGACTCATTGATCTTACTCCCAGGAGCTGAGCCCCTTAACCATGGAGTCTCCACTCTTTTTCCCTCATCAAAGTTTTATCCCAATGGGTTTTCTTTGGTGAGGTTTTTAATGAGGGAGGTCTTCATGGTTTCCAAGCTTGACTTGTTCCACATGGTCAAGCTTGAGGGGGAGTGTTGAGATGAGGTAATAAAGAGTGACTACATTGATAGAGAAAGGATTGAGACAGACAGTAACTTTGGAGTTACCACAGTAACTTTGGTTTTACTGTGGTAACTAAGTTAAAGCTTGGAAAGTTACCTTGGCTCACATTGGAGAGTAAGCCACGACCAAGAGCTGTATGGATAAGGGGGGAGCAGTCTGGATAAGGTTTCCTCACAGCTAGAGAGGCTGGAGACAGGCTGTAAAGTAGACAGCATCTAGTAAAAGATGCCAAAGGGATCAAGCATGTGAAGACTCCCATTGGCTGCTTTTGGATGGCTCTCTTTGACTACACATGCCCTGAACCTCTACCTTATCTATTGATTTCGAAATTGATTGTCTCTCTCATATAAGTATGTTGTAAACCTCATCTTTATTAATTAATGGAGTTTTGAGTCTCTCTCTTTATTCTCTCACTAAAATCTCTTAATCTCTTTAATCTTTTCATCTGATTATCTCTGATTATTTGAATCATGCTCTAATACACAAAAGTGTATAATCAGGTGATCCCAGTTTTCCTGTTTGGGAATATGACAGCTTCGTTGTCATTCTAATCAAACCAGGATGAATCGCGATGTAAGAAGCTTGATTTTGATACATAAAGTAGTGGAGAATCACCAGGAAGCTGAATAAATCTCATAGGAGTTAGGATGAAGAAGCTATCCCACTTTCAAATCAGGTGATCCCAGTTTTCCTGTTTGGGAATATGACAGCTTCTTTGTCATTCTAATCAAACCAGGATGAATCGCGATGTAAGAAGCTTGATTTTGATACATAAAGTAGTGGAGAATCACCAGGAAGTCGAATAAATCTCATAGGAGTTAGGATGAAGAAGCTATCCCACTTTCAAATCAGGTGATCCCAGTTTTCCTGTTTGGGAATATGACAGCTTCTTTGTCATTCTAATCAAACCAGGATGAATCGCGATGTAAGAAGCTTGATTTTGATACATAAAGTAGTGGAGAATCACCAGGAAGTCGAATAAATCTCATAGGAGTTAGGATGAAGAAGCTATCCCACTTTCAAATCAGGTGATCCCAGTTTTCCTGTTTGGGAATATGACAGCTTCTTTGTCATTCTAATCAAACCAGGATGAATCGCGATGTAAGAAGCTTGATTTTGATACATAAAGTAGTGGAGAATCACCAGGAAGCTGAATAAATCTCATAGGAGTTAGGATGAAGAAGCTATCCCACTTTCAAATCAGGTGATCCCAGTTTTCCTGTTTGGGAATATGACAGCTTCTTTGTCATTCTAATCAAACCAGGATGAATCGCGATGTAAGAAGCTTGATTTTGATACATAAAGTAGTGGAGAATCACCAGGAAGCTGAATAAATCTCATAGGAGTTAGGATGAAGAAGCTATCCCACTTTCAAATCAGGTGATCCCAGTTTTCCTGTTTGGGAATATGACAGCTTCTTTGTCATTCTAATCAAACCAGGATGAATCGCGATGTAAGAAGCTTGATTTTGATACATAAAGTAGTGGAGAATCACCAGGAAGCTGAATAAATCTCATAGGAGTTAGGATGAAGAAGCTATCCCACTTTCAAATCAGGTGATCCCAGTTTTCCTGTTTGGGAATATGACAGCTTCTTTGTCATTCTAATCAAACCAGGATGAATCGCGATGTAAGAAGCTTGATTTTGATACATAAAGTAGTGGAGAATCACCAGGAAGTGAATAAATCTCATAGGAGTTAGGATGAAGAAGCTATCCCACTTTCAAATCAGGTGATCCCAGTTTTCCTGTTTGGGAATATGACAGCTTCTTTGTCATTCTAATCAAACCAGGATGAATCGCGATGTAAGAAGCTTGATTTTGATACATAAAGTAGTGGAGAATCACCAGGAAGCTGAATAAATCTCATAGGAGTTAGGATGAAGAAGCTATCCCACTTTCAAATCAGGTGATCCCAGTTTTCCTGTTTGGGAATATGACAGCTTCTTTGTCATTCTAATCAAACCAGGATGAATCGCGATGTAAGAAGCTTGATTTTGATACATAAAGTAGTGGAGAATCACCAGGAAGCTGAATAAATCTCATAGGAGTTAGGATGAAGAAGCTATCCCACTTTCAAATCAGGTGATCCCAGTTTTCCTGTTTGGGAATATGACAGCTTCTTTGTCATTCTAATCAAACCAGGATGAATCGCGATGTAAGAAGCTTGATTTTGATACATAAAGTAGTGGAGAATCACCAGGAAGCTGAATAAATCTCATAGGAGTTAGGATGAAGAAGCTATCCCACTTTCAAATCAGGTGATCCCAGTTTTCCTGTTTGGGAATATGACAGCTTCTTTGTCATTCTAATCAAACCAGGATGAATCGCGATGTAAGAAGCTTGATTTTGATACATAAAGTAGTGGAGAATCACCAGGAAGCTGAATAAATCTCATAGGAGTTAGGATGAAGAAGCTATCCCACTTTCAAATCAGGTGATCCCAGTTTTCCTGTTTGGGAATATGACAGCTTCTTTGTCATTCTAATCAAACCAGGATGAATCGCGATGTAAGAAGCTTGATTTTGATACATAAAGTAGTGGAGAATCACCAGGAAGCTGAATAAATCTCATAGGAGTTAGGATGAAGAAGCTATCCCACTTTCAAATCAGGTGATCCCAGTTTTCCTGTTTGGGAATATGACAGCTTCTTTGTCATTCTAATCAAACCAGGATGAATCGCGATGTAAGAAGCTTGATTTTGATACATAAAGTAGTGGAGAATCACCAGGAAGCTGAATAAATCTCATAGGAGTTAGGATGAAGAAGCTATCCCACTTTCAAATCAGGTGATCCCAGTTTTCCTGTTTGGGAATATGACAGCTTCTTTGTCATTCTAATCAAACCAGGATGAATCGCGATGTAAGAAGCTTGATTTTGATACATAAAGTAGTGGAGAATCACCAGGAAGCTGAATAAATCTCATAGGAGTTAGGATGAAGAAGCTATCCCACTTTCAAATCAGGTGATCCCAGTTTTCCTGTTTGGGAATATGACAGCTTCTTTGTCATTCTAATCAAACCAGGATGAATCGCGATGTAAGAAGCTTGATTTTGATACATAAAGTAGTGGAGAATCACCAGGAAGCTGAATAAATCTCATAGGAGTTAGGATGAAGAAGCTATCCCACTTTCAAATCAGGTGATCCCAGTTTTCCTGTTTGGGAATATGACAGCTTCTTTGTCATTCTAATCAAACCAGGATGAATCGCGATGTAAGAAGCTTGATTTTGATACATAAAGTAGTGGAGAATCACCAGGAAGTGAATAAATCTCATAGGAGTTAGGATGAAGAAGCTATCCCACTTTCAAATCAGGTGATCCCAGTTTTCCTGTTTGGGAATATGACAGCTTCTTTGTCATTCTAATCAAACCAGGATGAATCGCGATGTAAGAAGCTTGATTTTGATACATAAAGTAGTGGAGAATCACCAGGAAGCTGAATAAATCTCATAGGAGTTAGGATGAAGAAGCTATCCCACTTTCAAATCAGGTGATCCCAGTTTTCCTGTTTGGGAATATGACAGCTTCTTTGTCATTCTAATCAAACCAGGATGAATCGCGATGTAAGAAGCTTGATTTTGATACATAAAGTAGTGGAGAATCACCAGGAAGCTGAATAAATCTCATAGGAGTTAGGATGAAGAAGCTATCCCACTTTCAAATCAGGTGATCCCAGTTTTCCTGTTTGGGAATATGACAGCTTCTTTGTCATTCTAATCAAACCAGGATGAATCGCGATGTAAGAAGCTTGATTTTGATACATAAAGTAGTGGAGAATCACCAGGAAGTGAATAAATCTCATAGGAGTTAGGATGAAGAAGCTATCCCACTTTCAAATCAGGTGATCCCAGTTTTCCTGTTTGGGAATATGACAGCTTCTTTGTCATTCTAATCAAACCAGGATGAATCGCGATGTAAGAAGCTTGATTTTGATACATAAAGTAGTGGAGAATCACCAGGAAGCTGAATAAATCTCATAGGAGTTAGGATGAAGAAGCTATCCCACTTTCAAATCAGGTGATCCCAGTTTTCCTGTTTGGGAATATGACAGCTTCTTTGTCATTCTAATCAAACCAGGATGAATCGCGATGTAAGAAGCTTGATTTTGATACATAAAGTAGTGGAGAATCACCAGGAAGCTGAATAAATCTCATAGGAGTTAGGATGAAGAAGCTATCCCACTTTCAAATCAGGTGATCCCAGTTTTCCTGTTTGGGAATATGACAGCTTCTTTGTCATTCTAATCAAACCAGGATGAATCGCGATGTAAGAAGCTTGATTTTGATACATAAAGTAGTGGAGAATCACCAGGAAGTGAATAAATCTCATAGGAGTTAGGATGAAGAAGCTATCCCACTTTCAAATCAGGTGATCCCAGTTTTCCTGTTTGGGAATATGACAGCTTCTTTGTCATTCTAATCAAACCAGGATGAATCGCGATGTAAGAAGCTTGATTTTGATACATAAAGTAGTGGAGAATCACCAGGAAGCTGAATAAATCTCATAGGAGTTAGGATGAAGAAGCTATCCCACTTTCAAATCAGGTGATCCCAGTTTTCCTGTTTGGGAATATGACAGCTTCTTTGTCATTCTAATCAAACCAGGATGAATCGCGATGTAAGAAGCTTGATTTTGATACATAAAGTAGTGGAGAATCACCAGGAAGCTGAATAAATCTCATAGGAGTTAGGATGAAGAAGCTATCCCACTTTCAAATCAGGTGATCCCAGTTTTCCTGTTTGGGAATATGACAGCTTCTTTGTCATTCTAATCAAACCAGGATGAATCGCGATGTAAGAAGCTTGATTTTGATACATAAAGTAGTGGAGAATCACCAGGAAGCTGAATAAATCTCATAGGAGTTAGGATGAAGAAGCTATCCCACTTTCAAATCAGGTGATCCCAGTTTTCCTGTTTGGGAATATGACAGCTTCTTTGTCATTCTAATCAAACCAGGATGAATCGCGATGTAAGAAGCTTGATTTTGATACATAAAGTAGTGGAGAATCACCAGGAAGCTGAATAAATCTCATAGGAGTTAGGATGAAGAAGCTATCCCACTTTCAAATCAGGTGATCCCAGTTTTCCTGTTTGGGAATATGACAGCTTCTTTGTCATTCTAATCAAACCAGGATGAATCGCGATGTAAGAAGCTTGATTTTGATACATAAAGTAGTGGAGAATCACCAGGAAGCTGAATAAATCTCATAGGAGTTAGGATGAAGAAGCTATCCCACTTTCAAATCAGGTGATCCCAGTTTTCCTGTTTGGGAATATGACAGCTTCTTTGTCATTCTAATCAAACCAGGATGAATCGCGATGTAAGAAGCTTGATTTTGATACATAAAGTAGTGGAGAATCACCAGGAAGCTGAATAAATCTCATAGGAGTTAGGATGAAGAAGCTATCCCACTTTCAAATCAGGTGATCCCAGTTTTCCTGTTTGGGAATATGACAGCTTCTTTGTCATTCTAATCAAACCAGGATGAATCGCGATGTAAGAAGCTTGATTTTGATACATAAAGTAGTGGAGAATCACCAGGAAGCTGAATAAATCTCATAGGAGTTAGGATGAAGAAGCTATCCCACTTTCAAATCAGGTGATCCCAGTTTTCCTGTTTGGGAATATGACAGCTTCTTTGTCATTCTAATCAAACCAGGATGAATCGCGATGTAAGAAGCTTGATTTTGATACATAAAGTAGTGGAGAATCACCAGGAAGTGAATAAATCTCATAGGAGTTAGGATGAAGAAGCTATCCCACTTTCAAATCAGGTGATCCCAGTTTTCCTGTTTGGGAATATGACAGCTTCTTTGTCATTCTAATCAAACCAGGATGAATCGCGATGTAAGAAGCTTGATTTTGATACATAAAGTAGTGGAGAATCACCAGGAAGCTGAATAAATCTCATAGGAGTTAGGATGAAGAAGCTATCCCACTTTCAAATCAGGTGATCCCAGTTTTCCTGTTTGGGAATATGACAGCTTCTTTGTCATTCTAATCAAACCAGGATGAATCGCGATGTAAGAAGCTTGATTTTGATACATAAAGTAGTGGAGAATCACCAGGAAGCTGAATAAATCTCATAGGAGTTAGGATGAAGAAGCTATCCCACTTTCAAATCAGGTGATCCCAGTTTTCCTGTTTGGGAATATGACAGCTTCTTTGTCATTCTAATCAAACCAGGATGAATCGCGATGTAAGAAGCTTGATTTTGATACATAAAGTAGTGGAGAATCACCAGGAAGTGAATAAATCTCATAGGAGTTAGGATGAAGAAGCTATCCCACTTTCAAATCAGGTGATCCCAGTTTTCCTGTTTGGGAATATGACAGCTTCTTTGTCATTCTAATCAAACCAGGATGAATCGCGATGTAAGAAGCTTGATTTTGATACATAAAGTAGTGGAGAATCACCAGGAAGCTGAATAAATCTCATAGGAGTTAGGATGAAGAAGCTATCCCACTTTCAAATCAGGTGATCCCAGTTTTCCTGTTTGGGAATATGACAGCTTCTTTGTCATTCTAATCAAACCAGGATGAATCGCGATGTAAGAAGCTTGATTTTGATACATAAAGTAGTGGAGAATCACCAGGAAGCTGAATAAATCTCATAGGAGTTAGGATGAAGAAGCTATCCCACTTTCAAATCAGGTGATCCCAGTTTTCCTGTTTGGGAATATGACAGCTTCTTTGTCATTCTAATCAAACCAGGATGAATCGCGATGTAAGAAGCTTGATTTTGATACATAAAGTAGTGGAGAATCACCAGGAAGTGAATAAATCTCATAGGAGTTAGGATGAAGAAGCTATCCCACTTTCAAATCAGGTGATCCCAGTTTTCCTGTTTGGGAATATGACAGCTTCTTTGTCATTCTAATCAAACCAGGATGAATCGCGATGTAAGAAGCTTGATTTTGATACATAAAGTAGTGGAGAATCACCAGGAAGCTGAATAAATCTCATAGGAGTTAGGATGAAGAAGCTATCCCACTTTCAAATCAGGTGATCCCAGTTTTCCTGTTTGGGAATATGACAGCTTCTTTGTCATTCTAATCAAACCAGGATGAATCGCGATGTAAGAAGCTTGATTTTGATACATAAAGTAGTGGAGAATCACCAGGAAGTGAATAAATCTCATAGGAGTTAGGATGAAGAAGCTATCCCACTTTCAAATCAGGTGATCCCAGTTTTCCTGTTTGGGAATATGACAGCTTCTTTGTCATTCTAATCAAACCAGGATGAATCGCGATGTAAGAAGCTTGATTTTGATACATAAAGTAGTGGAGAATCACCAGGAAGCTGAATAAATCTCATAGGAGTTAGGATGAAGAAGCTATCCCACTTTCAAATCAGGTGATCCCAGTTTTCCTGTTTGGGAATATGACAGCTTCTTTGTCATTCTAATCAAACCAGGATGAATCGCGATGTAAGAAGCTTGATTTTGATACATAAAGTAGTGGAGAATCACCAGGAAGCTGAATAAATCTCATAGGAGTTAGGATGAAGAAGCTATCCCACTTTCAAATCAGGTGATCCCAGTTTTCCTGTTTGGGAATATGACAGCTTCTTTGTCATTCTAATCAAACCAGGATGAATCGCGATGTAAGAAGCTTGATTTTGATACATAAAGTAGTGGAGAATCACCAGGAAGCTGAATAAATCTCATAGGAGTTAGGATGAAGAAGCTATCCCACTTTCAAATCAGGTGATCCCAGTTTTCCTGTTTGGGAATATGACAGCTTCTTTGTCATTCTAATCAAACCAGGATGAATCGCGATGTAAGAAGCTTGATTTTGATACATAAAGTAGTGGAGAATCACCAGGAAGCTGAATAAATCTCATAGGAGTTAGGATGAAGAAGCTATCCCACTTTCAAATCAGGTGATCCCAGTTTTCCTGTTTGGGAATATGACAGCTTCTTTGTCATTCTAATCAAACCAGGATGAATCGCGATGTAAGAAGCTTGATTTTGATACATAAAGTAGTGGAGAATCACCAGGAAGTGAATAAATCTCATAGGAGTTAGGATGAAGAAGCTATCCCACTTTCAAATCAGGTGATCCCAGTTTTCCTGTTTGGGAATATGACAGCTTCTTTGTCATTCTAATCAAACCAGGATGAATCGCGATGTAAGAAGCTTGATTTTGATACATAAAGTAGTGGAGAATCACCAGGAAGCTGAATAAATCTCATAGGAGTTAGGATGAAGAAGCTATCCCACTTTCAAATCAGGTGATCCCAGTTTTCCTGTTTGGGAATATGACAGCTTCTTTGTCATTCTAATCAAACCAGGATGAATCGCGATGTAAGAAGCTTGATTTTGATACATAAAGTAGTGGAGAATCACCAGGAAGTGAATAAATCTCATAGGAGTTAGGATGAAGAAGCTATCCCACTTTCAAATCAGGTGATCCCAGTTTTCCTGTTTGGGAATATGACAGCTTCTTTGTCATTCTAATCAAACCAGGATGAATCGCGATGTAAGAAGCTTGATTTTGATACATAAAGTAGTGGAGAATCACCAGGAAGCTGAATAAATCTCATAGGAGTTAGGATGAAGAAGCTATCCCACTTTCAAATCAGGTGATCCCAGTTTTCCTGTTTGGGAATATGACAGCTTCTTTGTCATTCTAATCAAACCAGGATGAATCGCGATGTAAGAAGCTTGATTTTGATACATAAAGTAGTGGAGAATCACCAGGAAGCTGAATAAATCTCATAGGAGTTAGGATGAAGAAGCTATCCCACTTTCAAATCAGGTGATCCCAGTTTTCCTGTTTGGGAATATGACAGCTTCTTTGTCATTCTAATCAAACCAGGATGAATCGCGATGTAAGAAGCTTGATTTTGATACATAAAGTAGTGGAGAATCACCAGGAAGCTGAATAAATCTCATAGGAGTTAGGATGAAGAAGCTATCCCACTTTCAAATCAGGTGATCCCAGTTTTCCTGTTTGGGAATATGACAGCTTCTTTGTCATTCTAATCAAACCAGGATGAATCGCGATGTAAGAAGCTTGATTTTGATACATAAAGTAGTGGAGAATCACCAGGAAGCTGAATAAATCTCATAGGAGTTAGGATGAAGAAGCTATCCCACTTTCAAATCAGGTGATCCCAGTTTTCCTGTTTGGGAATATGACAGCTTCTTTGTCATTCTAATCAAACCAGGATGAATCGCGATGTAAGAAGCTTGATTTTGATACATAAAGTAGTGGAGAATCACCAGGAAGCTGAATAAATCTCATAGGAGTTAGGATGAAGAAGCTATCCCACTTTCAAATCAGGTGATCCCAGTTTTCCTGTTTGGGAATATGACAGCTTCTTTGTCATTCTAATCAAACCAGGATGAATCGCGATGTAAGAAGCTTGATTTTGATACATAAAGTAGTGGAGAATCACCAGGAAGCTGAATAAATCTCATAGGAGTTAGGATGAAGAAGCTATCCCACTTTCAAATCAGGTGATCCCAGTTTTCCTGTTTGGGAATATGACAGCTTCTTTGTCATTCTAATCAAACCAGGATGAATCGCGATGTAAGAAGCTTGATTTTGATACATAAAGTAGTGGAGAATCACCAGGAAGCTGAATAAATCTCATAGGAGTTAGGATGAAGAAGCTATCCCACTTTCAAATCAGGTGATCCCAGTTTTCCTGTTTGGGAATATGACAGCTTCTTTGTCATTCTAATCAAACCAGGATGAATCGCGATGTAAGAAGCTTGATTTTGATACATAAAGTAGTGGAGAATCACCAGGAAGCTGAATAAATCTCATAGGAGTTAGGATGAAGAAGCTATCCCACTTTCAAATCAGGTGATCCCAGTTTTCCTGTTTGGGAATATGACAGCTTCTTTGTCATTCTAATCAAACCAGGATGAATCGCGATGTAAGAAGCTTGATTTTGATACATAAAGTAGTGGAGAATCACCAGGAAGCTGAATAAATCTCATAGGAGTTAGGATGAAGAAGCTATCCCACTTTCAAATCAGGTGATCCCAGTTTTCCTGTTTGGGAATATGACAGCTTCTTTGTCATTCTAATCAAACCAGGATGAATCGCGATGTAAGAAGCTTGATTTTGATACATAAAGTAGTGGAGAATCACCAGGAAGCTGAATAAATCTCATAGGAGTTAGGATGAAGAAGCTATCCCACTTTCAAATCAGGTGATCCCAGTTTTCCTGTTTGGGAATATGACAGCTTCTTTGTCATTCTAATCAAACCAGGATGAATCGCGATGTAAGAAGCTTGATTTTGATACATAAAGTAGTGGAGAATCACCAGGAAGCTGAATAAATCTCATAGGAGTTAGGATGAAGAAGCTATCCCACTTTCAAATCAGGTGATCCCAGTTTTCCTGTTTGGGAATATGACAGCTTCTTTGTCATTCTAATCAAACCAGGATGAATCGCGATGTAAGAAGCTTGATTTTGATACATAAAGTAGTGGAGAATCACCAGGAAGCTGAATAAATCTCATAGGAGTTAGGATGAAGAAGCTATCCCACTTTCAAATCAGGTGATCCCAGTTTTCCTGTTTGGGAATATGACAGCTTCTTTGTCATTCTAATCAAACCAGGATGAATCGCGATGTAAGAAGCTTGATTTTGATACATAAAGTAGTGGAGAATCACCAGGAAGCTGAATAAATCTCATAGGAGTTAGGATGAAGAAGCTATCCCACTTTCAAATCAGGTGATCCCAGTTTTCCTGTTTGGGAATATGACAGCTTCTTTGTCATTCTAATCAAACCAGGATGAATCGCGATGTAAGAAGCTTGATTTTGATACATAAAGTAGTGGAGAATCACCAGGAAGCTGAATAAATCTCATAGGAGTTAGGATGAAGAAGCTATCCCACTTTCAAATCAGGTGATCCCAGTTTTCCTGTTTGGGAATATGACAGCTTCTTTGTCATTCTAATCAAACCAGGATGAATCGCGATGTAAGAAGCTTGATTTTGATACATAAAGTAGTGGAGAATCACCAGGAAGTGAATAAATCTCATAGGAGTTAGGATGAAGAAGCTATCCCACTTTCAAATCAGGTGATCCCAGTTTTCCTGTTTGGGAATATGACAGCTTCTTGTCATTCTAATCAAACCAGGATGAATCGCGATGTAAGAAGCTTGATTTTGATACATAAAGTAGTGGAGAATCACCAGGAAGTGAATAAATCTCATAGGAGTTAGGATGAAGAAGCTATCCCACTTTCAAATCAGGTGATCCCAGTTTTCCTGTTTGGGAATATGACAGCTTCTTTGTCATTCTAATCAAACCAGGATGAATCGCGATGTAAGAAGCTTGATTTTGATACATAAAGTAGTGGAGAATCACCAGGAAGCTGAATAAATCTCATAGGAGTTAGGATGAAGAAGCTATCCCACTTTCAAATCAGGTGATCCCAGTTTTCCTGTTTGGGAATATGACAGCTTCTTTGTCATTCTAATCAAACCAGGATGAATCGCGATGTAAGAAGCTTGATTTTGATACATAAAGTAGTGGAGAATCACCAGGAAGCTGAATAAATCTCATAGGAGTTAGGATGAAGAAGCTATCCCACTTTCAAATCAGGTGATCCCAGTTTTCCTGTTTGGGAATATGACAGCTTCTTTGTCATTCTAATCAAACCAGGATGAATCGCGATGTAAGAAGCTTGATTTTGATACATAAAGTAGTGGAGAATCACCAGGAAGCTGAATAAATCTCATAGGAGTTAGGATGAAGAAGCTATCCCACTTTCAAATCAGGTGATCCCAGTTTTCCTGTTTGGGAATATGACAGCTTCTTTGTCATTCTAATCAAACCAGGATGAATCGCGATGTAAGAAGCTTGATTTTGATACATAAAGTAGTGGAGAATCACCAGGAAGCTGAATAAATCTCATAGGAGTTAGGATGAAGAAGCTATCCCACTTTCAAATCAGGTGATCCCAGTTTTCCTGTTTGGGAATATGACAGCTTCTTTGTCATTCTAATCAAACCAGGATGAATCGCGATGTAAGAAGCTTGATTTTGATACATAAAGTAGTGGAGAATCACCAGGAAGCTGAATAAATCTCATAGGAGTTAGGATGAAGAAGCTATCCCACTTTCAAATCAGGTGATCCCAGTTTTCCTGTTTGGGAATATGACAGCTTCTTTGTCATTCTAATCAAACCAGGATGAATCGCGATGTAAGAAGCTTGATTTTGATACATAAAGTAGTGGAGAATCACCAGGAAGTGAATAAATCTCATAGGAGTTAGGATGAAGAAGCTATCCCACTTTCAAATCAGGTGATCCCAGTTTTCCTGTTTGGGAATATGACAGCTTCTTTGTCATTCTAATCAAACCAGGATGAATCGCGATGTAAGAAGCTTGATTTTGATACATAAAGTAGTGGAGAATCACCAGGAAGCTGAATAAATCTCATAGGAGTTAGGATGAAGAAGCTATCCCACTTTCAAATCAGGTGATCCCAGTTTTCCTGTTTGGGAATATGACAGCTTCTTTGTCATTCTAATCAAACCAGGATGAATCGCGATGTAAGAAGCTTGATTTTGATACATAAAGTAGTGGAGAATCACCAGGAAGCTGAATAAATCTCATAGGAGTTAGGATGAAGAAGCTATCCCACTTTCAAATCAGGTGATCCCAGTTTTCCTGTTTGGGAATATGACAGCTTCTTTGTCATTCTAATCAAACCAGGATGAATCGCGATGTAAGAAGCTTGATTTTGATACATAAAGTAGTGGAGAATCACCAGGAAGCTGAATAAATCTCATAGGAGTTAGGATGAAGAAGCTATCCCACTTTCAAATCAGGTGATCCCAGTTTTCCTGTTTGGGAATATGACAGCTTCTTTGTCATTCTAATCAAACCAGGATGAATCGCGATGTAAGAAGCTTGATTTTGATACATAAAGTAGTGGAGAATCACCAGGAAGCTGAATAAATCTCATAGGAGTTAGGATGAAGAAGCTATCCCACTTTCAAATCAGGTGATCCCAGTTTTCCTGTTTGGGAATATGACAGCTTCTTTGTCATTCTAATCAAACCAGGATGAATCGCGATGTAAGAAGCTTGATTTTGATACATAAAGTAGTGGAGAATCACCAGGAAGCTGAATAAATCTCATAGGAGTTAGGATGAAGAAGCTATCCCACTTTCAAATCAGGTGATCCCAGTTTTCCTGTTTGGGAATATGACAGCTTCTTTGTCATTCTAATCAAACCAGGATGAATCGCGATGTAAGAAGCTTGATTTTGATACATAAAGTAGTGGAGAATCACCAGGAAGCTGAATAAATCTCATAGGAGTTAGGATGAAGAAGCTATCCCACTTTCAAATCAGGTGATCCCAGTTTTCCTGTTTGGGAATATGACAGCTTCTTTGTCATTCTAATCAAACCAGGATGAATCGCGATGTAAGAAGCTTGATTTTGATACATAAAGTAGTGGAGAATCACCAGGAAGCTGAATAAATCTCATAGGAGTTAGGATGAAGAAGCTATCCCACTTTCAAATCAGGTGATCCCAGTTTTCCTGTTTGGGAATATGACAGCTTCTTTGTCATTCTAATCAAACCAGGATGAATCGCGATGTAAGAAGCTTGATTTTGATACATAAAGTAGTGGAGAATCACCAGGAAGCTGAATAAATCTCATAGGAGTTAGGATGAAGAAGCTATCCCACTTTCAAATCAGGTGATCCCAGTTTTCCTGTTTGGGAATATGACAGCTTCTTTGTCATTCTAATCAAACCAGGATGAATCGCGATGTAAGAAGCTTGATTTTGATACATAAAGTAGTGGAGAATCACCAGGAAGCTGAATAAATCTCATAGGAGTTAGGATGAAGAAGCTATCCCACTTTCAAATCAGGTGATCCCAGTTTTCCTGTTTGGGAATATGACAGCTTCTTTGTCATTCTAATCAAACCAGGATGAATCGCGATGTAAGAAGCTTGATTTTGATACATAAAGTAGTGGAGAATCACCAGGAAGCTGAATAAATCTCATAGGAGTTAGGATGAAGAAGCTATCCCACTTTCAAATCAGGTGATCCCAGTTTTCCTGTTTGGGAATATGACAGCTTCTTTGTCATTCTAATCAAACCAGGATGAATCGCGATGTAAGAAGCTTGATTTTGATACATAAAGTAGTGGAGAATCACCAGGAAGCTGAATAAATCTCATAGGAGTTAGGATGAAGAAGCTATCCCACTTTCAAATCAGGTGATCCCAGTTTTCCTGTTTGGGAATATGACAGCTTCTTTGTCATTCTAATCAAACCAGGATGAATCGCGATGTAAGAAGCTTGATTTTGATACATAAAGTAGTGGAGAATCACCAGGAAGCTGAATAAATCTCATAGGAGTTAGGATGAAGAAGCTATCCCACTTTCAAATCAGGTGATCCCAGTTTTCCTGTTTGGGAATATGACAGCTTCTTTGTCATTCTAATCAAACCAGGATGAATCGCGATGTAAGAAGCTTGATTTTGATACATAAAGTAGTGGAGAATCACCAGGAAGCTGAATAAATCTCATAGGAGTTAGGATGAAGAAGCTATCCCACTTTCAAATCAGGTGATCCCAGTTTTCCTGTTTGGGAATATGACAGCTTCTTTGTCATTCTAATCAAACCAGGATGAATCGCGATGTAAGAAGCTTGATTTTGATACATAAAGTAGTGGAGAATCACCAGGAAGCTGAATAAATCTCATAGGAGTTAGGATGAAGAAGCTATCCCACTTTCAAATCAGGTGATCCCAGTTTTCCTGTTTGGGAATATGACAGCTTCTTTGTCATTCTAATCAAACCAGGATGAATCGCGATGTAAGAAGCTTGATTTTGATACATAAAGTAGTGGAGAATCACCAGGAAGCTGAATAAATCTCATAGGAGTTAGGATGAAGAAGCTATCCCACTTTCAAATCAGGTGATCCCAGTTTTCCTGTTTGGGAATATGACAGCTTCTTTGTCATTCTAATCAAACCAGGATGAATCGCGATGTAAGAAGCTTGATTTTGATACATAAAGTAGTGGAGAATCACCAGGAAGCTGAATAAATCTCATAGGAGTTAGGATGAAGAAGCTATCCCACTTTCAAATCAGGTGATCCCAGTTTTCCTGTTTGGGAATATGACAGCTTCTTTGTCATTCTAATCAAACCAGGATGAATCGCGATGTAAGAAGCTTGATTTTGATACATAAAGTAGTGGAGAATCACCAGGAAGCTGAATAAATCTCATAGGAGTTAGGATGAAGAAGCTATCCCACTTTCAAATCAGGTGATCCCAGTTTTCCTGTTTGGGAATATGACAGCTTCTTTGTCATTCTAATCAAACCAGGATGAATCGCGATGTAAGAAGCTTGATTTTGATACATAAAGTAGTGGAGAATCACCAGGAAGCTGAATAAATCTCATAGGAGTTAGGATGAAGAAGCTATCCCACTTTCAAATCAGGTGATCCCAGTTTTCCTGTTTGGGAATATGACAGCTTCTTTGTCATTCTAATCAAACCAGGATGAATCGCGATGTAAGAAGCTTGATTTTGATACATAAAGTAGTGGAGAATCACCAGGAAGCTGAATAAATCTCATAGGAGTTAGGATGAAGAAGCTATCCCACTTTCAAATCAGGTGATCCCAGTTTTCCTGTTTGGGAATATGACAGCTTCTTTGTCATTCTAATCAAACCAGGATGAATCGCGATGTAAGAAGCTTGATTTTGATACATAAAGTAGTGGAGAATCACCAGGAAGCTGAATAAATCTCATAGGAGTTAGGATGAAGAAGCTATCCCACTTTCAAATCAGGTGATCCCAGTTTTCCTGTTTGGGAATATGACAGCTTCTTTGTCATTCTAATCAAACCAGGATGAATCGCGATGTAAGAAGCTTGATTTTGATACATAAAGTAGTGGAGAATCACCAGGAAGCTGAATAAATCTCATAGGAGTTAGGATGAAGAAGCTATCCCACTTTCAAATCAGGTGATCCCAGTTTTCCTGTTTGGGAATATGACAGCTTCTTTGTCATTCTAATCAAACCAGGATGAATCGCGATGTAAGAAGCTTGATTTTGATACATAAAGTAGTGGAGAATCACCAGGAAGCTGAATAAATCTCATAGGAGTTAGGATGAAGAAGCTATCCCACTTTCAAATCAGGTGATCCCAGTTTTCCTGTTTGGGAATATGACAGCTTCTTTGTCATTCTAATCAAACCAGGATGAATCGCGATGTAAGAAGCTTGATTTTGATACATAAAGTAGTGGAGAATCACCAGGAAGCTGAATAAATCTCATAGGAGTTAGGATGAAGAAGCTATCCCACTTTCAAATCAGGTGATCCCAGTTTTCCTGTTTGGGAATATGACAGCTTCTTTGTCATTCTAATCAAACCAGGATGAATCGCGATGTAAGAAGCTTGATTTTGATACATAAAGTAGTGGAGAATCACCAGGAAGTGAATAAATCTCATAGGAGTTAGGATGAAGAAGCTATCCCACTTTCAAATCAGGTGATCCCAGTTTTCCTGTTTGGGAATATGACAGCTTCTTTGTCATTCTAATCAAACCAGGATGAATCGCGATGTAAGAAGCTTGATTTTGATACATAAAGTAGTGGAGAATCACCAGGAAGCTGAATAAATCTCATAGGAGTTAGGATGAAGAAGCTATCCCACTTTCAAATCAGGTGATCCCAGTTTTCCTGTTTGGGAATATGACAGCTTCTTTGTCATTCTAATCAAACCAGGATGAATCGCGATGTAAGAAGCTTGATTTTGATACATAAAGTAGTGGAGAATCACCAGGAAGCTGAATAAATCTCATAGGAGTTAGGATGAAGAAGCTATCCCACTTTCAAATCAGGTGATCCCAGTTTTCCTGTTTGGGAATATGACAGCTTCTTTGTCATTCTAATCAAACCAGGATGAATCGCGATGTAAGAAGCTTGATTTTGATACATAAAGTAGTGGAGAATCACCAGGAAGCTGAATAAATCTCATAGGAGTTAGGATGAAGAAGCTATCCCACTTTCAAATCAGGTGATCCCAGTTTTCCTGTTTGGGAATATGACAGCTTCTTTGTCATTCTAATCAAACCAGGATGAATCGCGATGTAAGAAGCTTGATTTTGATACATAAAGTAGTGGAGAATCACCAGGAAGCTGAATAAATCTCATAGGAGTTAGGATGAAGAAGCTATCCCACTTTCAAATCAGGTGATCCCAGTTTTCCTGTTTGGGAATATGACAGCTTCTTTGTCATTCTAATCAAACCAGGATGAATCGCGATGTAAGAAGCTTGATTTTGATACATAAAGTAGTGGAGAATCACCAGGAAGTGAATAAATCTCATAGGAGTTAGGATGAAGAAGCTATCCCACTTTCAAATCAGGTGATCCCAGTTTTCCTGTTTGGGAATATGACAGCTTCTTTGTCATTCTAATCAAACCAGGATGAATCGCGATGTAAGAAGCTTGATTTTGATACATAAAGTAGTGGAGAATCACCAGGAAGCTGAATAAATCTCATAGGAGTTAGGATGAAGAAGCTATCCCACTTTCAAATCAGGTGATCCCAGTTTTCCTGTTTGGGAATATGACAGCTTCTTTGTCATTCTAATCAAACCAGGATGAATCGCGATGTAAGAAGCTTGATTTTGATACATAAAGTAGTGGAGAATCACCAGGAAGCTGAATAAATCTCATAGGAGTTAGGATGAAGAAGCTATCCCACTTTCAAATCAGGTGATCCCAGTTTTCCTGTTTGGGAATATGACAGCTTCTTTGTCATTCTAATCAAACCAGGATGAATCGCGATGTAAGAAGCTTGATTTTGATACATAAAGTAGTGGAGAATCACCAGGAAGCTGAATAAATCTCATAGGAGTTAGGATGAAGAAGCTATCCCACTTTCAAATCAGGTGATCCCAGTTTTCCTGTTTGGGAATATGACAGCTTCTTTGTCATTCTAATCAAACCAGGATGAATCGCGATGTAAGAAGCTTGATTTTGATACATAAAGTAGTGGAGAATCACCAGGAAGCTGAATAAATCTCATAGGAGTTAGGATGAAGAAGCTATCCCACTTTCAAATCAGGTGATCCCAGTTTTCCTGTTTGGGAATATGACAGCTTCTTTGTCATTCTAATCAAACCAGGATGAATCGCGATGTAAGAAGCTTGATTTTGATACATAAAGTAGTGGAGAATCACCAGGAAGCTGAATAAATCTCATAGGAGTTAGGATGAAGAAGCTATCCCACTTTCAAATCAGGTGATCCCAGTTTTCCTGTTTGGGAATATGACAGCTTCTTTGTCATTCTAATCAAACCAGGATGAATCGCGATGTAAGAAGCTTGATTTTGATACATAAAGTAGTGGAGAATCACCAGGAAGCTGAATAAATCTCATAGGAGTTAGGATGAAGAAGCTATCCCACTTTCAAATCAGGTGATCCCAGTTTTCCTGTTTGGGAATATGACAGCTTCTTTGTCATTCTAATCAAACCAGGATGAATCGCGATGTAAGAAGCTTGATTTTGATACATAAAGTAGTGGAGAATCACCAGGAAGCTGAATAAATCTCATAGGAGTTAGGATGAAGAAGCTATCCCACTTTCAAATCAGGTGATCCCAGTTTTCCTGTTTGGGAATATGACAGCTTCTTTGTCATTCTAATCAAACCAGGATGAATCGCGATGTAAGAAGCTTGATTTTGATACATAAAGTAGTGGAGAATCACCAGGAAGTGAATAAATCTCATAGGAGTTAGGATGAAGAAGCTATCCCACTTTCAAATCAGGTGATCCCAGTTTTCCTGTTTGGGAATATGACAGCTTCTTTGTCATTCTAATCAAACCAGGATGAATCGCGATGTAAGAAGCTTGATTTTGATACATAAAGTAGTGGAGAATCACCAGGAAGCTGAATAAATCTCATAGGAGTTAGGATGAAGAAGCTATCCCACTTTCAAATCAGGTGATCCCAGTTTTCCTGTTTGGGAATATGACAGCTTCTTTGTCATTCTAATCAAACCAGGATGAATCGCGATGTAAGAAGCTTGATTTTGATACATAAAGTAGTGGAGAATCACCAGGAAGCTGAATAAATCTCATAGGAGTTAGGATGAAGAAGCTATCCCACTTTCAAATCAGGTGATCCCAGTTTTCCTGTTTGGGAATATGACAGCTTCTTTGTCATTCTAATCAAACCAGGATGAATCGCGATGTAAGAAGCTTGATTTTGATACATAAAGTAGTGGAGAATCACCAGGAAGCTGAATAAATCTCATAGGAGTTAGGATGAAGAAGCTATCCCACTTTCAAATCAGGTGATCCCAGTTTTCCTGTTTGGGAATATGACAGCTTCTTTGTCATTCTAATCAAACCAGGATGAATCGCGATGTAAGAAGCTTGATTTTGATACATAAAGTAGTGGAGAATCACCAGGAAGCTGAATAAATCTCATAGGAGTTAGGATGAAGAAGCTATCCCACTTTCAAATCAGGTGATCCCAGTTTTCCTGTTTGGGAATATGACAGCTTCTTTGTCATTCTAATCAAACCAGGATGAATCGCGATGTAAGAAGCTTGATTTTGATACATAAAGTAGTGGAGAATCACCAGGAAGCTGAATAAATCTCATAGGAGTTAGGATGAAGAAGCTATCCCACTTTCAAATCAGGTGATCCCAGTTTTCCTGTTTGGGAATATGACAGCTTCTTTGTCATTCTAATCAAACCAGGATGAATCGCGATGTAAGAAGCTTGATTTTGATACATAAAGTAGTGGAGAATCACCAGGAAGCTGAATAAATCTCATAGGAGTTAGGATGAAGAAGCTATCCCACTTTCAAATCAGGTGATCCCAGTTTTCCTGTTTGGGAATATGACAGCTTCTTTGTCATTCTAATCAAACCAGGATGAATCGCGATGTAAGAAGCTTGATTTTGATACATAAAGTAGTGGAGAATCACCAGGAAGCTGAATAAATCTCATAGGAGTTAGGATGAAGAAGCTATCCCACTTTCAAATCAGGTGATCCCAGTTTTCCTGTTTGGGAATATGACAGCTTCTTTGTCATTCTAATCAAACCAGGATGAATCGCGATGTAAGAAGCTTGATTTTGATACATAAAGTAGTGGAGAATCACCAGGAAGCTGAATAAATCTCATAGGAGTTAGGATGAAGAAGCTATCCCACTTTCAAATCAGGTGATCCCAGTTTTCCTGTTTGGGAATATGACAGCTTCTTTGTCATTCTAATCAAACCAGGATGAATCGCGATGTAAGAAGCTTGATTTTGATACATAAAGTAGTGGAGAATCACCAGGAAGCTGAATAAATCTCATAGGAGTTAGGATGAAGAAGCTATCCCACTTTCAAATCAGGTGATCCCAGTTTTCCTGTTGGGGAATATGACAGCTTCTTTGTCATTCTAATCAAACCAGGATGAATCGCGATGTAAGAAGCTTGATTTTGATACATAAAGTAGTGGAGAATCATCAGGAAGCTGAATAAATCTCATAGGAGTTAGGATGAAGAAGCTATCCCACTTTCAAATCAGGTGATCCCAGTTTTCCTGTTTGGGAATATGACAGCTTTTTTGTCATTCTAATCAAACCAGGATGAATCGCGATGTAAGAAGCTTGATTTTGATACATAAAGTAGTGGAGAATCACCAGGAAGCTGAATAAATCTCATAGGAGTTAGGATGAAGAAGCTATCCCACTTTCAAATCAGGTGATCCAGTTTTCCTGTTTGGGAATATGACAGCTTCTTTGTCATTCTAATCAAACCAGGATGAATCGCGATGTAAGAAGCTTGATTTTGATACATAAAGTAGTGGAGAATCACCAGGAAGTCGAATAAATCTCATAGGAGTTAGGATGAAGAAGCTATCCCACTTTCAAATCAGGTGATCCCAGTTTTCCTGTTTGGGAATATGACAGCTTATTTGTCATTCTAATCAAACCAGGATGAATCGCGATGTAAGAAGCTTGATTTTGAAACATAAAGTAGTGGAGAATCACCAGGAAGCTGAATAAATCTCATAGGAGTTAGGATGAAGAAGCTATCCCACTTTCAAATCAGGTGATCCCAGTTTTCCTGTTTGGGAATATGACAGCTTCTTTGTTATTCTAATCAAACCAGGATGAATTGCGATGTAAGAAGCTTGATTTTGATACATAAAGTAGTGGAGAATCACCAGGAAGCTGAATAAATCTCATAGGAGTTAGGATGAAGAAGCTATCCCACTTTCAAATCAGGTGATCCCAGTTTTCCTGTTTGGGAATATGACAGCTTCTTTGTCATTCTAATCAAACCAGGATGAATCGCAATGTGATATGATCATGGACCAGCTAGTTGATAAAGATGAAGAAGGAGAGACTAAAGATACACTAGCTGAAGAGGAAGCTGTCTTAGCCATTCCCACAGGTCCTATCACTCGTGCAATGACAAGGAGACTCAAGGAAGCCGTTGGAAACATACTGAAGATCTCTAAGAAGCAAGAAGACTGTCTTGGTAGAAGCTTGAGCCACCAAGACACACTCATCACCATTCATGTGATCTTACCATCAAGCTGATCATCATCTAGGCAAGTGGCTTGGTATACTCTTTTTCCCTTGATTAGTTTTGTCCCACTGGGTTTTCTAATCAAGGTTTTTAATGAGGTATCAAGTTCACTTACACATTCCTAGTTGATGTATCTTGGATGCAACTCGGCCTAAGGCATCTTGGACCGACTTCATCATCTATCTTATATTATGTTTTAGTCTAAGTGTTGTGTTATTACTTTGAAACCGTGTGGAGCCTGTTCCTTTAAGTTTTCTTATGTTTTCGAGACCTTGTGCATGTACAAGGATCTCTCTATTTAAGTGTATCACAAACCCTCATTCTAATCTAAGTTATCTTTTGTTTAAACCTTGTGTTTTCTTCTCCCTTGCTTTCACGAGTTAAGAGAGTGTCTGGTGAGTAGTATCCAGTCTGTTGGTGTGTAATATCCAACGCCCAAGGGCTTTAGAAAGGTGTGTCATATCCGATCTAAGCCTAGGAGTATCAAGGAGCCTTTCCGCAGCCTCTTGTGTCACCATTCGATCCACAGCCTTGATAAACTTGAGTCTTTGATTCGTTTATGCAAGGATCTATCCAAACCATCCAGAGAAGGGTCCTAGGATCTCATTAAGTGGTATCAGAGCACTCTGGAAGGGGAGTTTCGATTTCTCTTTTGCGATTTCTTAAGATCTACTCTTTGTCGATTCATATTTTGTTGATCAATCGGTTCTTGTGTGTTTATTCTCATTTGATCTGCTTGTTTCACTATCAGGATTGCTAGATCTGATTGTTTCGTATCTCATATTGATAGATCTAAGAATTTCGATCAAGTTTTGAACAAAAACCTTTTCACATTCTTGTCGATTACGTTATCGTTTTACTTGATCCGAAAGTTTCTTGTGATTGTGTGACTCGATCTGTTGTTAGATTCATAGATCAGGATTCGATTATCTCATTTCATCATCCGTTGAATCTGATCTGTTATTGTTTCAATTTCGAAAAGATAGAATTCAAATCGTCGCGTGTTGATCAAGTATCTTCATTTGCCGCTTTGTTTGAATACTTTGTTTCTTTGAATCTTGAGTTCTGATTTCTTTTGAACTACTTACTGGTTCAAGTTTTTCGTGTATCAGGAAGCAATGGGGTCTGAGGAAGATGATGAAACCTTTGTGCGAAGGAATAGATTGCTGCAAGAAGCAATCACCAAACAAGTGATGGAAGCGATGGTGAAGTTACTAGAAGAGAAGTATGATCAGAGACCGCATGATGGGCAAGGACAAGCATCTGGTTCAAGACATGAGCCAAGAAGAAACAGACAAGGTCAGCGTGAGCATGCTGGATCAGAAGAGACTGATAACTTCTATGAGAGAAGTAGCCATAGCTCCGGTTCAAGACGTAGCAGTAGAAGATCTCGACGTGATCATGAGGGCCGGAGGCATAGACGCAATGAGCTATCAGGGTTAAAGCTTAAGATCCCTCCTTTCCATGGTAAAGCTGATCCAGATGCCTATCTTGAGTGGGAGAAGAAGATCGAACTCGTTTTCAACTGTCAGCATTACTCAGAGACTAAGAAGATTCAAGTAGCTGCTACCGAGTTCAATGACTATGCATTGAGCTGGTGGGATCAGTTGGTTACAAACAAGAGGCGCAATGGTGAATTTCCCATTGAAACATGGGCAGAGATGAAAGCTGTGATGCGCAAGAGGTTTGTACCAAGCCATTATCACCGTGATCTTCATCAAAAGCTGAGACTGCTCACACAAGGATCAAAGTCTGTAGAGGAATACTTTCAAGAGATGGAGTTGCTTATGCTAAGAGCTTGTGTATCTGAGGACAGTGAAGCTACCATGGCACGATTTCTTGGTGGACTCAACCGTGAGATACAAGATAGAGTGGAGATGCAACACTACTTGGAAATAGAGGAGATGCTACACAAAGCTATCTTGGTGGAGCAACAAGTTAAGAGAAGAAGTCATGCGCGTGGCAGCTATGGTTCCAATAGATACCAGACCTCTAAGGAAGATAAACCGAGCTATCAAAAGGAGAGCAAGCCACAGCCAAAAGAAGAAGCCAAGTCTAGTAGCATCTACAACAAAGATAAGGGGAAAGTGGAAGCTACAAGCTCGCGTGCAAGAGATGTGAAGTGTTTTAAGTGCCAAGGACGTGGGCACTATGCTAATGAGTGTACCAACAAACGTGTGATGATCCTTCATGCCAATGGAGAATATGAATCTGCTGATGATGAGACAGAGGCCGAAGAAGATCACAGTTCAGAAGAGGAGTATGTTGCCAACCCGGTTGCTGGAAGGTTGCTAGTTGCTAGAAGAACCTTGAGTCTTCAAAGCAAGACCGAAGAAATGGAGCAAAGAGAGAATCTCTTCTATACTAGATGTCTAGTGCAAGGAAAGGTCTGTAGTCTTATTGTGGATGGAGGCAGTTGTGTCAACGTTGCGAGTGAGACTATGGTTAAAAAGTTGGGTTTGAAGGTCCAGAAGCATCCTAAACCATATAGGCTCCAATGGCTCAATGAAGAGGGCGAGATGAGAGTATCTACTCAGGTTATGGTTCCCTTAGCCATTGGTAAATATGAAGATGAGATTCTTTGTGATGTGTTGCCTATGGAAGCTGGACACATTCTCCTTGGAAGGCCGTGGCAATCAGATAGACGTGTGATACATGATGGGTATGCCAACAAGCACACCTTTGAGTTTAAAGGGAGAAAAACAGTTCTTGTGCCTATGACTCCTAAGGAAGTTCAGGTTGATCAGCTTCAGCTACAAAAGAAGAAAGAGATAGATCTTCCCGCTGAATCAACAAAGCAACTAAACTTCTATGCCAAGTCTGGTGATGTTAAAAGATCTCTCTGCTCTAACCTTCCTATCCTTTTGTTTATCTATAAGGAATCCCTCTTGACCACTACTAACATTGCACCGGAGTATCCGAGTGAACTTGTCAATCTTTTACAGGAATATCAAGATGTTTTTCCAGAAGATAGTCCCAATGGACTACCACCAGTGCGAGGGATTGAGCACCAAATTGATTTTGTGCCCGGTTCTACACTTCCCAATAGGCCAGCATACAGAACCAATCCGGTGGAGACCAAAGAACTACAAAGGCAAGTAGAGGAACTGATGGAGAAAGGGCATATCCGAGAGAGCATGAGTCCTTGTGCTGTTCCAGTGCTACTTGTGCCCAAGAAAGATGGGAGCTGGCGCATGTGTGTTGATTGCAGAGCCATCAACAATATCACTGTAAAGTATCGCCATCCTATTCCTAGATTAGATGATATGCTTGATGAATTGCATGGTTCTTGCATATTTTCTAAGATTGATTTGAAAAGTGGATACCATCAGATTAGGATGAAAGAAGGAGATGAATGGAAAACTGCATTCAAAACTAAACATGGTCTATATGAGTGGTTAGTCATGCCATTTGGATTAACCAATGCACCTAGTACATTCATGAGATTAATGAATCATGTTCTTAGATCATTCATTGGCATATTTGTTGTGGTATACTTTGATGACATCCTTGTATACAGTAAGAGCTTTAATGATCATATAGAACATCTTAGAGCTGTTCTTGATGTGCTTAGAAAGGAATCTCTTTTTGCTAACCTTAAGAAGTGTACTTTTGGAACGGATCACTTGGTCTTTTTAGGCTTTATTGTGGGTGCAGATGGGGTTAAAGTTGATCCAGAGAAAGTAAGAGCTATACGAGAATGGCCAATTCCTAAGACAGTGAGTGAAGTAAGGAGCTTCCATGGACTTGCTGGTTTCTATAGGCGCTTTGTGAAAGACTTCAGCACCATAGCATCTCCCTTGACTGAAGTAATCAAGAAAGAAGTCGGATTCAAGTGGGGAGAAGCACAAGAACTTGCCTTTCAATGCCTAAAAGAGAAGCTTACTAATGCCCCTCTTCTTATACTTCCTGATTTTAATAAAACTTTTGAAATAGAATGTGATGCTTCAGGAATTGGAATTGGTGCTGTATTGATGCAGGAGAAGAGACCCATTGCATACTTCAGTGAGAAGCTTGGAGGAGCTACCCTCAACTATGCAACTTATGATAAAGAACTATATGCCTTGGTGAGAGCCTTGCAGACTTGGCAACACTACCTCTGGCCTAAAGAGTTCGTCATACACACAGATCATGAGTCTCTCAAATACCTCAAAGGACAGCACAAACTCAGCAAGAGACACGCAAGGTGGGTTGAGTTCATTGAGACATTTCCTTATGTCATCAAGTATAAACAAGGTAAGGAAAACATAGTTGCTGATGCACTATCCAGAAGGTATGTTCTCTTGAACACTCTTGATGCTAAGCTATTAGGATTTGAGCAGATTAAAGGAATGTATGAGAATGATCCTGATTTTAAAGAAGCTTACAACTCTTGTGAGAAATTTGCTGAGGGACACTACTTTAGGCATGATGGTTTTCTTTTCTATGATAATCGATTGTGTGTGCCTAACTGTTCTTTGAGAGACTTGTTTGTTAGGGAATCTCATGGAGGAAGTCTCATGGGTCACTTTGGTATTGCAAAGACTCTTAAAACTTTGCAGGATCATTTCTTTTGGCCTCGGATGAAAAGAGATGTGGAGAAACTATGTGAGAGATGTGCAACTTGCAAACAAGCCAAGTCTAAGGTTCAGTCTCACGGTTTGTATACTCCTCTCCCTATACCTTATCATCCTTGGAATGACATATCTATGGATTTCATTGTTGGCTTGCCTAGAACTAGGACTGGAAAGGATTCTATCTTTGTGGTTGTGGATAGGTTCTCAAAGATGGCACATTTCATAGCTTGTCACAAAACTGATGATGCATTGCATATTGCTAACTTGTTCTTTAAAGAGATTGTGCGCATACATGGCATGCCTAAGACTATTGTTTCTGATAGAGATACTAAGTTTCTTAGTTATTTTTGGAAGACTCTTTGGTCTAAGCTAGGTACTAAACTCTTGTTTTCTACTACCTGTCATCCACAAACTGATGGACAAACTGAAGTAGTTAATAGGACTCTTGGAACACTCTTGCGTGCATTCATAAAGAAAAACTTGAAATCATGGGAAGACTATTTGCCTCATTGTGAATTTGCATACAATCATGCTGTGCATTCTACTTCTAAGTTTTCTCCTTTTGAGATAGTTTATGGGTTCAATCCCAACTCTCCTTTAGATTTAATTCCTTTACCTGAGTGTGAAAGGGTCAGCGTTGATGGCAAAAAGAAGGCAGAGATGGTGAAACAACTCCACGAGCAGGCTAGGCTCAACATTGAGGCAACAACCAAACAGTATGTTAAGCATGCTAACAAAGGAAGGCGTGAGATGGTCTTTGAAGTGGGTGATCAGGTTTGGATTCACCTAAGGAAAGAGAGGTTTCCCAATGAAAGGAAGTCCAAGCTGATGCCGCGGATTGATGGACCTTTTAAGGTCATAAGGAAGATCAGCAACAATGCCTACAAACTGGATTTGCAAGGTAAGTATGATGTGAGTAATAGCTTCAATGTTACTGACTTGATCCCTTTTATTGCAGATGAGCCAGATTTGAGGACAAATCCTTTTCAAGTGGGAGGGGATGATATGATCATGGACCAGCTAGTTGATAAAGATGAAGAAGGAGAGACTAAAGATACACTAGCTGAAGAGGAAGCTGTCTTAGCCATTCCCACAGGTCCTATCACTCGTGCAATGACAAGGAGACTCAAGGAAGCCGTTGGAAACATACTGAAGATCTCTAAGAAGCAAGAAGACTGTCTTGGTAGAAGCTTGAGCCACCAAGACACACTCATCACCATTCATGTGATCTTACCATCAAGCTGATCATCATCTAGGCAAGTGGCTTGGTATACTCTTTTTCCCTTGATTAGTTTTGTCCCACTGGGTTTTCTAATCAAGGTTTTTAATGAGGTATCAAGTTCACTTACACATTCCTAGTTGATGTATCTTGGATGCAACTCGGCCTAAGGCATCTTGGACCGACTTCATCATCTATCTTATATTATGTTTTAGTCTAAGTGTTGTGTTATTACTTTGAAACCGTGTGGAGCCTGTTCCTTTAAGTTTTCTTATGTTTTCGAGACCTTGTGCATGTACAAGGATCTCTCTATTTAAGTGTATCACAAACCCTCATTCTAATCTAAGTTATCTTTTGTTTAAACCTTGTGTTTTCTTCTCCCTTGCTTTCACGAGTTAAGAGAGTGTCTGGTGAGTAGTATCCAGTCTGTTGGTGTGTAATATCCAACGCCCAAGGGCTTTAGAAAGGTGTGTCATATCCGATCTAAGCCTAGGAGTATCAAGGAGCCTTTCCGCAGCCTCTTGTGTCACCATTCGATCCACAGCCTTGATAAACTTGAGTCTTTGATTCGTTTATGCAAGGATCTATCCAAACCATCCAGAGAAGGGTCCTAGGATCTCATTACAATGTAAGAAGCTTGATTTTGATACATAAAGTAGTGGAGAATCACCAGGAAGCTGAATAAATCTCATAGGAGTTAGGATGAAGAAGCTATCCCACTTTCAAATCAGGTGATCCCAGTTTTCCTGTTGGGAATATGACAGCTTCTTTGTCATTCTAATCAAACCAGGATGAATCGCGATGTAAGAAGCTTGATTTTGATACATAAAGTAGTGGAGAATCACCAGGAAGCTGAATAAATCTCATAGGAGTTAGGATGAAGAAGCTATCCCACTTTCAAATCAGGTGATCCCAGTTTTCCTGTTTGGGAATATGACAGCTTCTTTGTCATTCTAATCAAACCAGGATGAATCGCGATGTAAGAAGCTTGATTTTGATACATAAAGTAGTGGAGAATCACCAGGAAGTGAATAAATCTCATAGGAGTTAGGATGAAGAAGCTATCCCACTTTCAAATCAGGTGATCCCAGTTTTCCTGTTTGGGAATATGACAGCTTCTTTGTCATTCTAATCAAACCAGGATGAATCGCGATGTAAGAAGCTTGATTTTGATACATAAAGTAGTGGAGAATCACCAGGAAGCTGAATAAATCTCATAGGAGTTAGGATGAAGAAGCTATCCCACTTTCAAATCAGGTGATCCCAGTTTTCCTGTTTGGGAATATGACAGCTTCTTTGTCATTCTAATCAAACCAGGATGAATCGCGATGTAAGAAGCTTGATTTTGATACATAAAGTAGTGGAGAATCACCAGGAAGCTGAATAAATCTCATAGGAGTTAGGATGAAGAAGCTATCCCACTTTCAAATCAGGTGATCCCAGTTTTCCTGTTTGGGAATATGACAGCTTCTTTGTCATTCTAATCAAACCAGGATGAATCGCGATGTAAGAAGCTTGATTTTGATACATAAAGTAGTGGAGAATCACCAGGAAGCTGAATAAATCTCATAGGAGTTAGGATGAAGAAGCTATCCCACTTTCAAATCAGGTGATCCCAGTTTTCCTGTTTGGGAATATGACAGCTTCTTTGTCATTCTAATCAAACCAGGATGAATCGCGATGTAAGAAGCTTGATTTTGATACATAAAGTAGTGGAGAATCACCAGGAAGCTGAATAAATCTCATAGGAGTTAGGATGAAGAAGCTATCCCACTTTCAAATCAGGTGATCCCAGTTTTCCTGTTTGGGAATATGACAGCTTCTTTGTCATTCTAATCAAACCAGGATGAATCGCGATGTAAGAAGCTTGATTTTGATACATAAAGTAGTGGAGAATCACCAGGAAGCTGAATAAATCTCATAGGAGTTAGGATGAAGAAGCTATCCCACTTTCAAATCAGGTGATCCCAGTTTTCCTGTTTGGGAATATGACAGCTTCTTTGTCATTCTAATCAAACCAGGATGAATCGCGATGTAAGAAGCTTGATTTTGATACATAAAGTAGTGGAGAATCACCAGGAAGCTGAATAAATCTCATAGGAGTTAGGATGAAGAAGCTATCCCACTTTCAAATCAGGTGATCCCAGTTTTCCTGTTTGGGAATATGACAGCTTCTTTGTCATTCTAATCAAACCAGGATGAATCGCGATGTAAGAAGCTTGATTTTGATACATAAAGTAGTGGAGAATCACCAGGAAGCTGAATAAATCTCATAGGAGTTAGGATGAAGAAGCTATCCCACTTTCAAATCAGGTGATCCCAGTTTTCCTGTTTGGGAATATGACAGCTTCTTTGTCATTCTAATCAAACCAGGATGAATCGCGATGTAAGAAGCTTGATTTTGATACATAAAGTAGTGGAGAATCACCAGGAAGCTGAATAAATCTCATAGGAGTTAGGATGAAGAAGCTATCCCACTTTCAAATCAGGTGATCCCAGTTTTCCTGTTTGGGAATATGACAGCTTCTTTGTCATTCTAATCAAACCAGGATGAATCGCGATGTAAGAAGCTTGATTTTGATACATAAAGTAGTGGAGAATCACCAGGAAGCTGAATAAATCTCATAGGAGTTAGGATGAAGAAGCTATCCCACTTTCAAATCAGGTGATCCCAGTTTTCCTGTTTGGGAATATGACAGCTTCTTTGTCATTCTAATCAAACCAGGATGAATCGCGATGTAAGAAGCTTGATTTTGATACATAAAGTAGTGGAGAATCACCAGGAAGCTGAATAAATCTCATAGGAGTTAGGATGAAGAAGCTATCCCACTTTCAAATCAGGTGATCCCAGTTTTCCTGTTTGGGAATATGACAGCTTCTTTGTCATTCTAATCAAACCAGGATGAATCGCGATGTAAGAAGCTTGATTTTGATACATAAAGTAGTGGAGAATCACCAGGAAGCTGAATAAATCTCATAGGAGTTAGGATGAAGAAGCTATCCCACTTTCAAATCAGGTGATCCCAGTTTTCCTGTTTGGGAATATGACAGCTTCTTTGTCATTCTAATCAAACCAGGATGAATCGCGATGTAAGAAGCTTGATTTTGATACATAAAGTAGTGGAGAATCACCAGGAAGCTGAATAAATCTCATAGGAGTTAGGATGAAGAAGCTATCCCACTTTCAAATCAGGTGATCCCAGTTTTCCTGTTTGGGAATATGACAGCTTCTTTGTCATTCTAATCAAACCAGGATGAATCGCGATGTAAGAAGCTTGATTTTGATACATAAAGTAGTGGAGAATCACCAGGAAGCTGAATAAATCTCATAGGAGTTAGGATGAAGAAGCTATCCCACTTTCAAATCAGGTGATCCCAGTTTTCCTGTTTGGGAATATGACAGCTTCTTTGTCATTCTAATCAAACCAGGATGAATCGCGATGTAAGAAGCTTGATTTTGATACATAAAGTAGTGGAGAATCACCAGGAAGCTGAATAAATCTCATAGGAGTTAGGATGAAGAAGCTATCCCACTTTCAAATCAGGTGATCCCAGTTTTCCTGTTTGGGAATATGACAGCTTCTTTGTCATTCTAATCAAACCAGGATGAATCGCGATGTAAGAAGCTTGATTTTGATACATAAAGTAGTGGAGAATCACCAGGAAGCTGAATAAATCTCATAGGAGTTAGGATGAAGAAGCTATCCCACTTTCAAATCAGGTGATCCCAGTTTTCCTGTTTGGGAATATGACAGCTTCTTTGTCATTCTAATCAAACCAGGATGAATCGCGATGTAAGAAGCTTGATTTTGATACATAAAGTAGTGGAGAATCACCAGGAAGCTGAATAAATCTCATAGGAGTTAGGATGAAGAAGCTATCCCACTTTCAAATCAGGTGATCCCAGTTTTCCTGTTTGGGAATATGACAGCTTCTTTGTCATTCTAATCAAACCAGGATGAATCGCGATGTAAGAAGCTTGATTTTGATACATAAAGTAGTGGAGAATCACCAGGAAGCTGAATAAATCTCATAGGAGTTAGGATGAAGAAGCTATCCCACTTTCAAATCAGGTGATCCCAGTTTTCCTGTTTGGGAATATGACAGCTTCTTTGTCATTCTAATCAAACCAGGATGAATCGCGATGTAAGAAGCTTGATTTTGATACATAAAGTAGTGGAGAATCACCAGGAAGTGAATAAATCTCATAGGAGTTAGGATGAAGAAGCTATCCCACTTTCAAATCAGGTGATCCCAGTTTTCCTGTTTGGGAATATGACAGCTTCTTTGTCATTCTAATCAAACCAGGATGAATCGCGATGTAAGAAGCTTGATTTTGATACATAAAGTAGTGGAGAATCACCAGGAAGCTGAATAAATCTCATAGGAGTTAGGATGAAGAAGCTATCCCACTTTCAAATCAGGTGATCCCAGTTTTCCTGTTTGGGAATATGACAGCTTCTTTGTCATTCTAATCAAACCAGGATGAATCGCGATGTAAGAAGCTTGATTTTGATACATAAAGTAGTGGAGAATCACCAGGAAGCTGAATAAATCTCATAGGAGTTAGGATGAAGAAGCTATCCCACTTTCAAATCAGGTGATCCCAGTTTTCCTGTTTGGGAATATGACAGCTTCTTTGTCATTCTAATCAAACCAGGATGAATCGCGATGTAAGAAGCTTGATTTTGATACATAAAGTAGTGGAGAATCACCAGGAAGCTGAATAAATCTCATAGGAGTTAGGATGAAGAAGCTATCCCACTTTCAAATCAGGTGATCCCAGTTTTCCTGTTTGGGAATATGACAGCTTCTTTGTCATTCTAATCAAACCAGGATGAATCGCGATGTAAGAAGCTTGATTTTGATACATAAAGTAGTGGAGAATCACCAGGAAGCTGAATAAATCTCATAGGAGTTAGGATGAAGAAGCTATCCCACTTTCAAATCAGGTGATCCCAGTTTTCCTGTTTGGGAATATGACAGCTTCTTTGTCATTCTAATCAAACCAGGATGAATCGCGATGTAAGAAGCTTGATTTTGATACATAAAGTAGTGGAGAATCACCAGGAAGCTGAATAAATCTCATAGGAGTTAGGATGAAGAAGCTATCCCACTTTCAAATCAGGTGATCCCAGTTTTCCTGTTTGGGAATATGACAGCTTCTTTGTCATTCTAATCAAACCAGGATGAATCGCGATGTAAGAAGCTTGATTTTGATACATAAAGTAGTGGAGAATCACCAGGAAGCTGAATAAATCTCATAGGAGTTAGGATGAAGAAGCTATCCCACTTTCAAATCAGGTGATCCCAGTTTTCCTGTTTGGGAATATGACAGCTTCTTTGTCATTCTAATCAAACCAGGATGAATCGCGATGTAAGAAGCTTGATTTTGATACATAAAGTAGTGGAGAATCACCAGGAAGCTGAATAAATCTCATAGGAGTTAGGATGAAGAAGCTATCCCACTTTCAAATCAGGTGATCCCAGTTTTCCTGTTTGGGAATATGACAGCTTCTTTGTCATTCTAATCAAACCAGGATGAATCGCGATGTAAGAAGCTTGATTTTGATACATAAAGTAGTGGAGAATCACCAGGAAGCTGAATAAATCTCATAGGAGTTAGGATGAAGAAGCTATCCCACTTTCAAATCAGGTGATCCCAGTTTTCCTGTTTGGGAATATGACAGCTTCTTTGTCATTCTAATCAAACCAGGATGAATCGCGATGTAAGAAGCTTGATTTTGATACATAAAGTAGTGGAGAATCACCAGGAAGCTGAATAAATCTCATAGGAGTTAGGATGAAGAAGCTATCCCACTTTCAAATCAGGTGATCCCAGTTTTCCTGTTTGGGAATATGACAGCTTCTTTGTCATTCTAATCAAACCAGGATGAATCGCGATGTAAGAAGCTTGATTTTGATACATAAAGTAGTGGAGAATCACCAGGAAGCTGAATAAATCTCATAGGAGTTAGGATGAAGAAGCTATCCCACTTTCAAATCAGGTGATCCCAGTTTTCCTGTTTGGGAATATGACAGCTTCTTTGTCATTCTAATCAAACCAGGATGAATCGCGATGTAAGAAGCTTGATTTTGATACATAAAGTAGTGGAGAATCACCAGGAAGCTGAATAAATCTCATAGGAGTTAGGATGAAGAAGCTATCCCACTTTCAAATCAGGTGATCCCAGTTTTCCTGTTTGGGAATATGACAGCTTCTTTGTCATTCTAATCAAACCAGGATGAATCGCGATGTAAGAAGCTTGATTTTGATACATAAAGTAGTGGAGAATCACCAGGAAGCTGAATAAATCTCATAGGAGTTAGGATGAAGAAGCTATCCCACTTTCAAATCAGGTGATCCCAGTTTTCCTGTTTGGGAATATGACAGCTTCTTTGTCATTCTAATCAAACCAGGATGAATCGCGATGTAAGAAGCTTGATTTTGATACATAAAGTAGTGGAGAATCACCAGGAAGCTGAATAAATCTCATAGGAGTTAGGATGAAGAAGCTATCCCACTTTCAAATCAGGTGATCCCAGTTTTCCTGTTTGGGAATATGACAGCTTCTTTGTCATTCTAATCAAACCAGGATGAATCGCGATGTAAGAAGCTTGATTTTGATACATAAAGTAGTGGAGAATCACCAGGAAGCTGAATAAATCTCATAGGAGTTAGGATGAAGAAGCTATCCCACTTTCAAATCAGGTGATCCCAGTTTTCCTGTTTGGGAATATGACAGCTTCTTTGTCATTCTAATCAAACCAGGATGAATCGCGATGTAAGAAGCTTGATTTTGATACATAAAGTAGTGGAGAATCACCAGGAAGCTGAATAAATCTCATAGGAGTTAGGATGAAGAAGCTATCCCACTTTCAAATCAGGTGATCCCAGTTTTCCTGTTTGGGAATATGACAGCTTCTTTGTCATTCTAATCAAACCAGGATGAATCGCGATGTAAGAAGCTTGATTTTGATACATAAAGTAGTGGAGAATCACCAGGAAGCTGAATAAATCTCATAGGAGTTAGGATGAAGAAGCTATCCCACTTTCAAATCAGGTGATCCCAGTTTTCCTGTTTGGGAATATGACAGCTTCTTTGTCATTCTAATCAAACCAGGATGAATCGCGATGTAAGAAGCTTGATTTTGATACATAAAGTAGTGGAGAATCACCAGGAAGCTGAATAAATCTCATAGGAGTTAGGATGAAGAAGCTATCCCACTTTCAAATCAGGTGATCCCAGTTTTCCTGTTTGGGAATATGACAGCTTCTTTGTCATTCTAATCAAACCAGGATGAATCGCGATGTAAGAAGCTTGATTTTGATACATAAAGTAGTGGAGAATCACCAGGAAGCTGAATAAATCTCATAGGAGTTAGGATGAAGAAGCTATCCCACTTTCAAATCAGGTGATCCCAGTTTTCCTGTTTGGGAATATGACAGCTTCTTTGTCATTCTAATCAAACCAGGATGAATCGCGATGTAAGAAGCTTGATTTTGATACATAAAGTAGTGGAGAATCACCAGGAAGCTGAATAAATCTCATAGGAGTTAGGATGAAGAAGCTATCCCACTTTCAAATCAGGTGATCCCAGTTTTCCTGTTTGGGAATATGACAGCTTCTTTGTCATTCTAATCAAACCAGGATGAATCGCGATGTAAGAAGCTTGATTTTGATACATAAAGTAGTGGAGAATCACCAGGAAGCTGAATAAATCTCATAGGAGTTAGGATGAAGAAGCTATCCCACTTTCAAATCAGGTGATCCCAGTTTTCCTGTTTGGGAATATGACAGCTTCTTTGTCATTCTAATCAAACCAGGATGAATCGCGATGTAAGAAGCTTGATTTTGATACATAAAGTAGTGGAGAATCACCAGGAAGCTGAATAAATCTCATAGGAGTTAGGATGAAGAAGCTATCCCACTTTCAAATCAGGTGATCCCAGTTTTCCTGTTTGGGAATATGACAGCTTCTTTGTCATTCTAATCAAACCAGGATGAATCGCGATGTAAGAAGCTTGATTTTGATACATAAAGTAGTGGAGAATCACCAGGAAGCTGAATAAATCTCATAGGAGTTAGGATGAAGAAGCTATCCCACTTTCAAATCAGGTGATCCCAGTTTTCCTGTTTGGGAATATGACAGCTTCTTTGTCATTCTAATCAAACCAGGATGAATCGCGATGTAAGAAGCTTGATTTTGATACATAAAGTAGTGGAGAATCACCAGGAAGCTGAATAAATCTCATAGGAGTTAGGATGAAGAAGCTATCCCACTTTCAAATCAGGTGATCCCAGTTTTCCTGTTTGGGAATATGACAGCTTCTTTGTCATTCTAATCAAACCAGGATGAATCGCGATGTAAGAAGCTTGATTTTGATACATAAAGTAGTGGAGAATCACCAGGAAGCTGAATAAATCTCATAGGAGTTAGGATGAAGAAGCTATCCCACTTTCAAATCAGGTGATCCCAGTTTTCCTGTTTGGGAATATGACAGCTTCTTTGTCATTCTAATCAAACCAGGATGAATCGCGATGTAAGAAGCTTGATTTTGATACATAAAGTAGTGGAGAATCACCAGGAAGCTGAATAAATCTCATAGGAGTTAGGATGAAGAAGCTATCCCACTTTCAAATCAGGTGATCCCAGTTTTCCTGTTTGGGAATATGACAGCTTCTTTGTCATTCTAATCAAACCAGGATGAATCGCGATGTAAGAAGCTTGATTTTGATACATAAAGTAGTGGAGAATCACCAGGAAGCTGAATAAATCTCATAGGAGTTAGGATGAAGAAGCTATCCCACTTTCAAATCAGGTGATCCCAGTTTTCCTGTTTGGGAATATGACAGCTTCTTTGTCATTCTAATCAAACCAGGATGAATCGCGATGTAAGAAGCTTGATTTTGATACATAAAGTAGTGGAGAATCACCAGGAAGCTGAATAAATCTCATAGGAGTTAGGATGAAGAAGCTATCCCACTTTCAAATCAGGTGATCCCAGTTTTCCTGTTTGGGAATATGACAGCTTCTTTGTCATTCTAATCAAACCAGGATGAATCGCGATGTAAGAAGCTTGATTTTGATACATAAAGTAGTGGAGAATCACCAGGAAGCTGAATAAATCTCATAGGAGTTAGGATGAAGAAGCTATCCCACTTTCAAATCAGGTGATCCCAGTTTTCCTGTTTGGGAATATGACAGCTTCTTTGTCATTCTAATCAAACCAGGATGAATCGCGATGTAAGAAGCTTGATTTTGATACATAAAGTAGTGGAGAATCACCAGGAAGTCGAATAAATCTCATAGGAGTTAGGATGAAGAAGCTATCCCAATTTCAAATCAGGTGATCCCAGTTTTCCTGTTTGGGAATATGACAGCTTCTTTGTCATTCTAATCAAACCAGGATGAATCGCGATGTAAGAAGCTTGATTTTGATACATAAAGTAGTGGAGAATCACCAGGAAGTCGAATAAATCTCACAGTAGTTAGGATGAAGAATGTTGAGATGAGAGAATAAAGAGTTGATATATTGAGAGAGGAAGAGAGTTGGAGTAGACAGTAACTTTGGAGTTTTACTGTGGTAACTTTAGTTTAACCACAGTAACAACTTGGGAAGTTATCTGATGGCATGAGAAGGTAACTTAGTGAAGGGAAGAGAGTAAACTCGACCAAAGAGGATAAGGAAGGATAAGGGAGCACTTTGACAGCCTGTATGATGCTGGAAAGGAGAGGATGCTTTTCTACTAGTGCAAGCATGTGAGAAAGCACAGCCAAGTGATTCAAAAGGAGTTCCAGCCTGTCCTTTGACTACACATGCTTATACATTTCGAAATTCCTTGTTGCTCTCTCTTTATATACTTGTAAACCCTCATCAGTATTAATTAATGGAGTTTTGAGTCTCTCTCTCTTAAGTCTCTCTCTTGTTCTTAATCTCCAATCTCTTTAATTCTCAGATTAGGCTTAATCACTCTTTAAATCACCAAATCTAATATGGTATCAGAGCCAGGTTCCTTTAAAAGGAGAGAGTGATTTCGTTTTTCTAAATGTTCTTGAGTGTTCTTGAGTGTTCTTGAGAGTTCTTGAGGTTTTTCAAGAGCTAGATCCTTTAAAAGTCAAGTTTGTGTCTGTTGGTGTTTCTTTTGGAGAGTCAGCTTCAAGGGAGTCCCTTTAGGTGTTTGACAAGGTCAGAAGATGGGTCTAGCTTGTGGTTCAGCAAGGCGTGAAGAGAAGGAAGAGAGAGGGAATGAGTGGGGGTGGTTCTCACAAATGAAAACGACTCTGAAGAGGTGTGGAGTTTGGAGAAACCATGAGAAGGAAGAGTCTTTGAAGGGTAAAGCTGCTGAGAAAGATCAGACAGCAAGAGAAACAAGTGGAAATTGCTTTAGTCTTGAAGAAAGTACACTGCTTGAGAAGATTGAAGATGTTTATGAGAACAAGATCAGTCTTAGGAGAGTGTATGAAGTCAAGAAGGTGATTAGTGGAGGTAAACCAGGAAGAGAAGAGTTCAATAACCATGTGAGGAAGCTACAACATTTGTGGGTTGAACTACAAGGGTTGAGATCCCATGTGGATGGGGATGCTACACAAGAGCAAGAGACGGTCTTGAAGCTCTTGGCGAGCATGGAGTCATCATATGGGTGGCTGGTAGAGATGGTTCTAAGAGGGGAACAGCTTCCGGAAATGGAAGAGATTTGTGGGCTTATAAGAAGGGCGTATGAGATAATGAGAGATGATGAGAGGCTAACCATGAGTAGGAGTGAGAGCTCATGGAAGCCAACTGGGAGTAGGAGTGAGAGCTTCCAGAAGCTAACCATGAGTAGGAGTGAGGGCTCATGGAGGCTAACCGGGAGTAGGAGTGAGGGCTTCCGGAAGAAGAGAAGGTGCAGAATGCTATCCAAAGCTTCTATCAACATAGGAAAGGGTAGAAAGAGAGTTGTGGGAGAGTGTTCTTACTCAGCCTACATGGGGGAATCAGTAGAAGACAGTGGGGTGTTAAGAGAGCAGGAGAAAGGGAGTGGAGCTGATGATCGCATCACCAGGAAGGAATGGAGAGTGTTCATGGAACATGTACAAGCCTTAGCAGCAAGCAAGAAGCATGCTATACAATCCGGAGCTTCTAAACCCATGGTGATTGATTCTGGAGCAAGTCATCATATGATCAGTGATAGGAGGCTTATAAGTGAGATCAAGGCTGCAACAGGGAGTGTTAGGATAGCTAATGGTGCTATGATCCCAATAGAAGGAGTGGGAAAGCTCAAACTGTTTGAGAAGGACACGGCTGCCTTCTACATGCCTCAGTTCACTTCAAATCTATTATCTGTGAAGAAAGCTACCATTGATCTTGATTGTCAAGTAGTATTCAGACCTGATGAAGTTGAGTTTCAAGATTTGAAGACTGGGAGAGTCATTGGCAGAGGAGACAGCAAAAATCAGCTATACCACCTCGACTTGGCTAAGACCTCTAATCCCTTTGATTCTATTTGCTTGAGTAGTACTGCTGAGAAGATTGATAGTATTACTTGGCATGCTAGATTAGGACATCCTCATGCTCGTGCCATTGAATTGATAATCCCTAATATGTCATTCAATCACTTGGATTGTGAAGCATGCATATTAGGAAAGCATTGTAGGACTGTTTTCCCAACATCTAAGACTACTTATGAGCATTGCTTTGATCTAGTTCACTCGGATGTGTGGACCGCTCCATGCATGTCTAGAGACAGCCATAAATACTTTGTGACATTCATTGATGAGAAGTCTAAGTATACATGGCTCACATTGCTTCCATCTAAAGATAAGGTGCTAGAAGCGTTTATGAACTTCCAAGCATATGTATCTAATCAATACAATGCTACTGTGAAGGTACTGAGATCAGACAACGGAGGTGAATACATCAGCAATGCCTTCAAGAGTCATCTAGCCAAGCATGGGATTGTGCATCAGACCAGTTGTCCCTACACACCACAGCAGAATGGTGTAGCTGAGAGGAAGAATAGGCACTTGATGGAGGTTGCTAGGTCGATGATGTTTCATGCAAATGTCCCAAAAAGATTTTGGGGAGATGCTGTTCAGACTGCTTGCTACCTCATCAACCGGGTCCCAACCAAGATACTGAAGAATCTGTCTCCATTTGAGGTGCTGAATAAGAGCAAGCCTTTTATTGATCACCTACGAGTATTTGGGTGTGTATGCTATGTCATGACTCCAGGAGAACAGAGAAACAAGCTGGAGGCAAAGAGTACTAAGGCAATGTTTATTGGATACTCTATCACTCAGAAGGGATACAAGTGCTATGATCCTGAAGCAAGGAGAGTGATGGTATCTAGAGAAGTGAAGTTTATTGAATCCAAAGGGTATTATGAAGAAAAGGAGTGGGAAAATCTGAAGGATTTGTCTCAAGCTCCATCTGATAGAGCAACAACACTGAGGGTGCTGTTGGAGAAGCTAGGGATAGGGTTATCCCAGGATCAGGAATCTGGAAGAAGAGAGTCTTCCAATCCTACTAGTGAAGCTGAAAGAACAACTCCTCTTGATCATGAGAGGGGGAATGGAACTGAATCTCATGAGCAAGTGCACAATCAAGAAGATTCAGGCCAGCATAATCAAGAGGTGACACAGGAAGTAGAGAGTGGTGCTCAGTCTAGTGGAGATGGGCAAAGAGAGTCTACTGGCTCAGATGAGAGTGGTACTCAGTCTAGTGGAGATTGGGAAGTAGATCCTGATGGGTCAAATGAGAGTGGTGCTCAATCAAGTGAAGATGGGCAAGAGCCACAAGAAGAACAAGTTCAGGAGCTAAGGAGGAGCACAAGGGTGAAGAGAGATGCTTCCAACTGGGTAAACACGAGAGTGTACTACAATGCCCAGGCTGTGGAGCATCCTTCTCAAGCTATGTGTTCCTTTGCAGAGTTTCCGGACGAGCATACAGCCTTCACAGTAAGCTTGGATGAGAGCTATATTCCAAGGACATATGAAGAAGCTATGGCTTTAAAGGAGTGGAGAGATTCAGTTGCTGATGAGTCCGGAGCCATGATTAAGAATGAAACATGGTATGAGAGTGAGCTGCCTAAAGGGAAGAAGGCAGTGACTAGTAAATGGGTGTTCACAATCAAGTTTCATCCTGATGGAAGAATAGAGAGGCGCAAGTCTAGGTTGGTGGCAAGAGGATTTACTCAGACATATGGTGAGGACTATGTTGAGACCTTTGCTCCTGTGGCTAAACTTCATACTATCAGGATTGTATTATCTTTAGCTGTGAATCTTGAGTGGGATTTGTGGCAAATGGATGTGAAGAATGCATTCCTTCAAGGAGAGTTGGAAGATGAAGTATACATGCATCCACCACCAGGTCTTGAACATCTAGTAAAGAAGGGTAATGTGTTGAGGTTGAGGAAAGCTATCTATGGTCTCAAGCAGTCTCCAAGGGCGTGGTACAACAAGTTGAGTACTACACTGAATGGGAGAGGGTTCAGAAAGTCAGAATTGGATCACACTCTCTTTACCCTAACCACCTCATCTGGTATTGTGGTATTGCTTGTGTATGTGGATGATATCATCATCACAGGCAGTGATAAGGAAGGCATCAAGGCTACAAAGGAGTATCTCAAGGCAAGCTTTGAGATTAAAGACTTGGGGGAAATGAAGTATTTTCTTGGGATTGAGATATGCAGATCAAAGGAAGGATTGTTTATGTCTCAAAGGAAGTATGTGATTGATCTATTGAAGGGAGCAGATGCCTATGGAGGAAAGACAGCCAAGATGCCAATGGAGGATGGTTACAAGGTTCCACGTGAGGGGGAGATTGAGGATAGCAAGCCATTCCATGATCCTAAGCTGTATAGGAAGCTAGTGGGGAAGTTGATTTATCTTACCATTACTAGACCTGATGTGTGCTTTGCGGTGAATCAAGTCAGTCAACACATGCAAGTTCCTAAGGAGCACCACTGGCGGATGGTGGAAAGGATCTTGATGTATCTGAATGGAACTACTGGTCTTGGAGTATGGATGGGATGTAACAAGAGTACTGAGGTTGTAGGCTACTGTGATGCAGATTGGGCTGGGGACCGAGCAGATAGAAGATCAACCACAGGCTATTGTACATTCATTGGTGGTAACTTGGTCACTTGGAAGAGTAAGAAGCAGAAGGTAGTGTCTTGTTCCAGTGCTGAGGCCGAGTATAGAGCAATGCTGAAGCTTACAAATGAGCTAGTGTGGATAAAAGGGATTTTGAAGCATCTGGAGATTATTCAAGCAACGCCAATGACAATGCATTGTGATAATCAAGCAGCTATCCACATTGCATCTAACTCTGTGTTCCATGAGAGAACAAAGCACATTGAGGTTGATTGTCACAAGGTGAGGCAGATGATGATTCTTGGGGTGATTCTACCTTGTTATACTCGGAGTGAGGATCAGTTAGCAGATGTGTTCACAAAGGCAGCAAGGCAAAAGACAATGGAGTCCATACACATCAGGTTAGGACTCATTGATCTCTCGCCTAAGGGCTAGTCTATACACTCTCCTGATCATGTGATCTCTACTCTTTTTCCTCATTAAGGTTTTGTCCCAATGGGTTTTCTTTAATGAGGTTTTAATGAGGGAGATCTCATGGTCCTTCCAAGCTTGACTTGTTCCACATGGTCAAGCTTGAGGGGGAGTGTTGAGATGAGAGAATAAAGAGTTGATATATTGAGAGAGGAAGAGAGTTGGAGTAGACAGTAACTTTGGAGTTTTACTGTGGTAACTTTAGTTTAACCACAGTAACAACTTGGGAAGTTATCTGATGGCATGAGAAGGTAACTTAGTGAAGGGAAGAGAGTAAACTCGACCAAAGAGGATAAGGAAGGATAAGGGAGCACTTTGACAGCCTGTATGATGCTGGAAAGGAGAGGATGCTTTTCTACTAGTGCAAGCATGTGAGAAAGCACAGCCAAGTGATTCAAAAGGAGTTCCAGCCTGTCCTTTGACTACACATGCTTATACATTTCGAAATTCCTTGTTGCTCTCTCTTTATATACTTGTAAACCCTCATCAGTATTAATTAATGGAGTTTTGAGTCTCTCTCTCTTAAGTCTCTCTCTTGTTCTTAATCTCCAATCTCTTTAATTCTCAGATTAGGCTTAATCACTCTTTAAATCACCAAATCTAATAAAGAAGCTATCCCACTTTCAAATCAGGTGATCCCAGTTTTCCTGTTTGGGAATATGACAGCTTCTTTGTCATTCTAATCAAACCAGGATGAATCGCGATGTAAGAAGCTTGATTTTGAAACATAAAGTAGTGGAGAATCACCAGGAAGCTGAATAAATCTCATAGGAGTTAGGATGAAGAAGCTATCCCACTTTCAAATCAGGTGATCCCAGTTTCCTGTTTGGGAATATGACAGCTTCTTTGTCATTCTAATCAAACCAGGATGAATCGCGATGTAAGAAGCTTGATTTTGAAACATAAAGTAGTGGAGAATCACCAGGAAGCTGAATAAATCTCATAGGAGTTAGGATGAAGTGTTGAGTTGAGTTGATTATATTGGTATGGAGAGAAGAGGAGTTGAAGAGGAGAAGAGATGGAGAAGCTTAGGGGGTTTGGGTGTGAATGGTACGGACGTCCGTACAAGGCCGTACATGGCCGTACCGTCCGTACCAAAGGTCTCGACCAAAACTTACCCAACTCGACCAAGTGAAACGGTAACAAGGGAGTGTTACCTTGGGGACTTAAGGAGAAGGGATCAGACCGTTGAGTGGATAAGGGAAGAGCGTGCCAGGCTGGAACAGGCTGTAAAGAGGCAAAGCGTGTGAGCCTTACCATCCAATCATCCGGAAAGCAACCTTGACTCTACATGCTTCAATAGTGCCCATTTCGCCTCTTGTAAACCCTAATGCCTTCTATATAAATATGTAACCTCACTCATTAATAAGATCAATCAGTTCGAGTCTCTCTAATCTCTTAGACTATGGTTTTCTCTTAGACACTAAACGGCTCTTTCTAGTCTCTTAATCTTTCACAAACTTCTCTTAATCACTTCCTAAACACTCTCTTTATTCTAATCACTCTAAAGATCTCTTAATCTCATATGGTATCAGAGCCAGGTTCATTTGAATCTGGGGTTTGATCTTTAGAGAGTTACAAGCTAAACGTCTTTGAAGCTACACACGAGTAGTCTTGAAGGTGTTGAAGCTGTGGTTCGTTCTAGTTGAAGCTGTGCTACGTTCTGTGGGTTTGCGTGATTCTAGACTCAAGGTTGGTGTGTACGAGATCCAAGATACAAGTTTTCAAGTCAAGCAAAGATGGAACAGGGGATGAACATGAGGATGAAGGTAGCGGTTACTTTCAAAGGTAGCAACTACCTTGTGTGGTCTCGGATGGTGAAGACTGCGGTGGGAAGTAAGGGTTTGTGGGGGCACATCACAACAGGGGAGGCTCCGAAACTCATTACTCAGGGAGGAGATCAAGAAGAGGTCTCCAATGAAGCGGCTGTGGAGAAATGGCAACAAGAAGACATGCTGGTGATGACGGTTCTACACGCATCCTTGGACCCAGCTATCTTGGATGCCTACAGCTACTGTGAATCAGCCAAGGAGCTGTGGGACACGCTGAAGAAGGTGTATGGGAACATTTCCAACCTCAGCCGTGTGTTTGAAGTGAAGCTAGCGATCAACCGTCTTGCACAAGAGGACATGGAGTTCACTAAGCACTTGGGGAGGTTCAGGTCCTTATGGTCAGAGCTGGAGATGCTGAGGCCGAGCACAACTGATCCAGATCAGTTGAATGAGAGGCGCGAGCAAGACAAGGTCTTTGGTCTGCTTCTCACACTGAACCCGGCCTACACCCAGCTCATCCAGCACATGTTAAGGTCAGACAAGCTTCCGGACCTTGAGGAGGTGTGTGCACAAATCCAAAGGGAGCAGGGATCTATGGGTTTGTTTGGAGGAAAGGGGGAGCTCTCTCTTGCCAATCAAGCAGCTCATGAGGATTCAACCGAGGCTCCACAAGCAAACAAGGCATCTCACGGGAAGTACGAGGACAGGAAGTTCAATGGCAACTGTGATCATTGCAAGAAGCATGGTCATAAGAAGAGCCAATGCTGGATACTGCACCCACACCTCAAGCCGGCCAAGTTCATGAAGGAGCGTGAGGGAAGGGCAAATGTGACTGAAGGTTCAAGTGGAGCTGGCACCAGCAAGATCAGTGAAGTGGATGGGCTTGGAGGCAATGATGGGAATGGGAAGTCTCTGGTGGCTTACACAGGCGCCTCAAGCTCCCGCAGCAATGATGACTACATCAAGAGATCAGACCTTGATGCCCTCTTCAAAATGCTAAAGGAAAACGGTAACACTTACGGTTATTCCTTTGGAGCTTCTATGATTGCATATAAGGATGATCACTTGATTAGAGAACTAGTAGAACGGTTAGAAGCTAGGAATGGGTATAGACATGCTCACATTGCTAGAACTGATAAGATGCATCCATCACTTAGTAATCTATGCCATAATGCTAAACGAGTAAGTAAACCATTGATTGTTGATTCTGGTGCATCACATCATATGATAAGTGATGAAAACTTGATTAAGGATATAGAACCTACACATGGGCATGTGATGATAGCAAATGGGGATAAGATACCCATTAGAGGAATAGGAAAGCTTAAGCTGTTTAACAAAGAATCTAGAGCTTTTTACATGCCTGAATTCACATCAAACCTATTATCAGTGAAGAAATGTACTAATGATTTACAATGCAATGTTATCTTTAGTCCTAATGATGTGAAGTTTCAGGATATTGAGAGCAGCAGATTGATTGGGAAAGGGGTGACTAAGGGAGATCTCTATATGCTTGAAGAACTCACTTCTGTTCCTGATTATAGTTGCTCGTTTACTTCTGCTTCTTTGTTGAATAAAAATGCATTGTGGCATGCTAGAGTAGGACACCCTCATGTTAAAGCTTTGAACTTAATGGTACCAGGTGTTGTGTTTGAGAACAAGGATTGTGAAGCTTGTATTTTAGGCAAGCATTGTAGAACTGTGTTTCAAAAGTCTACTACCGTTTATGATAATTGCTTTGATCTAATTCATTCAGATGTGTGGACTGCCCCTTGCTTATCTAGAGATAGTTATAAGTATTTTGTCACATTCATTGATGAAAAATCCAAATACACCTGGTTAACCTTAATTCAGACCAAAGATAGGGTACTTGATGCATTTAGGAACTTTCAAACTTATGTAACTAACCATTATCATGCTAAGATTAAAATTTTGAGATCAGATAATGGAGGGGAGTACACGAGTCATGCATTCAAGCAACACCTATCACAACATGGGATCCTACATCAAACAAGCTGTCCTTATACTCCACAGCAAAATGGAGTGGCTGAGAGGAAGAATAGGCATCTCATGGAAGTGGCAAGGTCACTTATGTTTCAGAGTAATGTTCCAAAGAGATTTTGGAGTGATGCGGTTGCCACTGCTTGTTACCTGATAAACAGAACCCCAACCAAAGTTCTGAATGAGAAGGCTCCATTTGAAGTTCTGAACAGGTACAAGCCAGCTCTTGATTATTTGCGAGTCTTTGGATGCCTATGCTTTGTACTCAAACCAGGAGAGATGATCAACAAGCTAGAAGCAAGAAGCACTAAGGCTGTGTTCATAGGATACTCAGCTACACAGAAAGGATACAAATGCTATGATCCTATAGCAAGGAGAGTTCTTGTATCTAGAGATGTGAAGTTCTTGGAAGATAGAGGATACTATGAAGAAAAGAATCAAGAAGACCTGAAGGACTTAACATCAGACAAGGCCACCACCTTGCGGATCATTCTTGAAGGTCTTGGAATCAGTACATCCCAGGATCCAAGGAATCACGCAACTACACCTCCTGAAGTTGGTTCACCATCCCACCTTGATCATGAGGGAGGAGAGGAGCATGAGGAGCCTATGCAAGAGGCCAACCAAGATGAAGGAGGAGTAGAGAATGAAGGAGAAGAGAGCATAGGCTCGGATGGTCATGGACATGATCATGGTGTGACACAAACACCTTCTCAAGATGAAGTGGTAGAAGAACAACAGGAAGAAGAACCGGTTGTGCAGCCACTAAGAAGGAGTACAAGGATAAGGAAGGATCCTTCCAGTTGGGTAAACACGAGAGTGTACTACAATGCCCAAGCTGTGGAGCATCCTTCTCAAGCCGTGTGCTCCTTTGCTCAATATCCAGAAGCACATTGCGCTTTCATGGTAAACTTGGATGAGAATCACATCCCAAGAAGCTATGAAGAAGCAATGAAAGATAAAGAATGGAAGGAATCAGTTGGAGATGAGGCAGGAGCAATGATCAAGAATGATACATGGTATGAGAGTGAGTTACCAAAAGGGAAGAAGGCTGTGACTAGTAGATGGATATTCACAATCAAGTACAAAGCGGATGGAAAGGTTGAGAGGAAGAAGTCAAGGCTAGTTGCAAGAGGTTTCACTCAAACTTATGGAGAAGATTACATAGAAACCTTTGCACCAGTAGCTAAACTCCACACAATCCGGATTGTACTGAGCTTAGCTGTGAATCTTGGATGGGGGTTATGGCAAATGGATGTGAAGAATGCGTTTCTACAAGGTGAACTTGAGGATGAAGTGTATATGCATCCACCTCCAGGCCTTGAACACTTAGTGAAGAGTGGAAATGTGTTGAGACTGAAGAAAGCCATCTATGGGCTGAAGCAATCACCAAGAGCTTGGTACAACAAGTTGAGTACTACTCTGAATGGCCGAGGCTTCAAGAAGTCTGAACTAGATCACACCCTCTTCACACTCACGACTCCCTCAGGTATGATTGCACTTCTTGTGTATGTTGATGATATCATTATCACAGGGAGTGATAAGGAAGGTATCATAGCAACCAAGGAGTTTCTTAAATCCATGTTTGAGATTAAAGACTTGGGAGAAATGAAATACTTTCTTGGAATTGAGATATGTAGATCCAAGGAAGGTTTGTTCATGTCCCAAAGGAAGTATACACTTGATCTTTTGAAAGGTGCAGGTGCTTATGGAGGCAAGACAGCAAGGATGCCTATGGAGGATGGCTACAAAGTCCCACGAGAGGGGGAGATTGAAGACAGCAAACCTTATCAGGATCCTAAACTCTATAGAAAACTAGTTGGCAAATTGATTTATCTCACTATAACTAGACCTGACATTTGTTTTGCTGTGAATCAGGTGAGTCAACACATGCAAGTACCTAAGGAACATCATTGGCGCATGGTGGAGAGGATCTTGATGTATCTCAACGGCTCACCTGATCAAGGAGTATGGATGGGCTGCAATGGAAGCACTGAAGTGGTGGGATACTGTGATGCGGATTGGGCTGGTGATAGAGCAGACAGGAGATCAACCACAGGCTATTGCACATTCATTGGAGGCAACTTGGTGACTTGGAAGAGTAAGAAGCAGAAGGTGGTGTCTTGCTCAAGTGCAGAAGCTGAGTATAGAGCTATGCTGAAGCTCACCAACGAGTTAGTATGGATCAAAGGCATCTTGAAGCATTTGGAGATTGATCAAGCCACGCCAATGACCATGCATTGTGACAACCAAGCAGCTATCCACATTGCCTCCAACTCGGTGTTCCATGAGAGAACCAAGCACATTGAAGTTGATTGCCACAAGGTGAGGCAGATGATCATCTTAGGAGTCATCTTGCCATGCTACACAAGAAGTGAAGATCAGTTAGCGGATGTGTTCACCAAGGCTGCAAGACAGAAGACAATGGAGTCCATTCACATACGGTTGGGCCTCATTGATCTTGGGAAGAGAAGGAGCTGATCCCCTTGGCTGTGAGGTCTTTACTCTTTTTCCCTTATCAAGGTTTTATCCCAATGGGTTTTCCTTGGTAAGGTTTTTAATGAGGAAGATCTCATAGCTATCCAAGCTTAGGCTTTCACAAAGCTAAGCTTGAGGGGGAGTGTTGAGTTGAGTTGATTATATTGGTATGGAGAGAAGAGGAGTTGAAGAGGAGAAGAGATGGAGAAGCTTAGGGGGTTTGGGTGTGAATGGTACGGACGTCCGTACAAGGCCGTACATGGCCGTACCGTCCGTACCAAAGGTCTCGACCAAAACTTACCCAACTCGACCAAGTGAAACGGTAACAAGGGAGTGTTACCTTGGGGACTTAAGGAGAAGGGATCAGACCGTTGAGTGGATAAGGGAAGAGCGTGCCAGGCTGGAACAGGCTGTAAAGAGGCAAAGCGTGTGAGCCTTACCATCCAATCATCCGGAAAGCAACCTTGACTCTACATGCTTCAATAGTGCCCATTTCGCCTCTTGTAAACCCTAATGCCTTCTATATAAATATGTAACCTCACTCATTAATAAGATCAATCAGTTCGAGTCTCTCTAATCTCTTAGACTATGGTTTTCTCTTAGACACTAAACGGCTCTTTCTAGTCTCTTAATCTTTCACAAACTTCTCTTAATCACTTCCTAAACACTCTCTTTATTCTAATCACTCTAAAGATCTCTTAATCTCATATGAAGAAGATATCCCACTTTCAAATCAGGTGATCCCAGTTTTCCTGTTTGGGAATATGACAGCCTCTTTGTCATTCTAATCAAACCAGGATGAATCGCGATGTAAGAAGCTTGATTTTGATACATAAAGTAGTGGAGAATCACCAGGAAGCTGAATAAATCTCATAGGAGTTAGGATGAAGAAGCTATCCCACTTTCAAATCAGGTGATCCCAGTTTTCCTGTTTGGGAATATGACAGCTTCTTTGTCATTCTAATCAAACCAGGATGAATCGCGATGTAAGAAGCTTGATTTTGATACATAAAGTAGTGGAGAATCACCAGGAAGTCGAATAAATCTCATAGGAGTTAGGATGAAGAAGCTATCCCACTTTCAAATCAGGTGATCCCAGTTTTCCTGTTTGGGAATATGACAGCTTCTTTGTCATTCTAATCAAACCAGGATGAATCGCGATGTAAGAAGCTTGATTTTGATACATAAAGTAGTGGAGAATCACCAGGAAGCTGAATAAATCTCATAGGAGTTAGGATGAAGAAGCTATCCCACTTTCAAATCAGGTGATCCCAGTTTTCCTGTTTGGGAATATGACAGCTTCTTTGTCATTCTAATCAAACCAGGATGAATCGCGATGTAAGAAGCTTGATTTTGATACATAAAGTAGTGGAGAATCACCAGGAAGCTGAATAAATCTCATAGGAGTTAGGATGAAGAAGCTATCCCACTTTCAAATCAGGTGATCCCAGTTTTCCTGTTTGGGAATATGACAGCTTCTTTGTCATTCTAATCAAACCAGGATGAATCGCGATGTAAGAAGCTTGATTTTGATACATAAAGTAGTGGAGAATCACCAGGAAGCTGAATAAATCTCATAGGAGTTAGGATGAAGAAGCTATCCCACTTTCAAATCAGGTGATCCCAGTTTTCCTGTTTGGGAATATGACAGCTTCTTTGTCATTCTAATCAAACCAGGATGAATCGCGATGTAAGAAGCTTGATTTTGATACATAAAGTAGTGGAGAATCACCAGGAAGCTGAATAAATCTCATAGGAGTTAGGATGAAGAAGCTATCCCACTTTCAAATCAGGTGATCCCAGTTTTCCTGTTTGGGAATATGACAGCTTCTTTGTCATTCTAATCAAACCAGGATGAATCGCGATGTAAGAAGCTTGATTTTGATACATAAAGTAGTGGAGAATCACCAGGAAGCTGAATAAATCTCATAGGAGTTAGGATGAAGAAGCTATCCCACTTTCAAATCAGGTGATCCCAGTTTTCCTGTTTGGGAATATGACAGCTTCTTTGTCATTCTAATCAAACCAGGATGAATCGCGATGTAAGAAGCTTGATTTTGATACATAAAGTAGTGGAGAATCACCAGGAAGCTGAATAAATCTCATAGGAGTTAGGATGAAGAAGCTATCCCACTTTCAAATCAGGTGATCCCAGTTTTCCTGTTTGGGAATATGACAGCTTCTTTGTCATTCTAATCAAACCAGGATGAATCGCGATGTAAGAAGCTTGATTTTGATACATAAAGTAGTGGAGAATCACCAGGAAGCTGAATAAATCTCATAGGAGTTAGGATGAAGAAGCTATCCCACTTTCAAATCAGGTGATCCCAGTTTTCCTGTTTGGGAATATGACAGCTTCTTTGTCATTCTAATCAAACCAGGATGAATCGCGATGTAAGAAGCTTGATTTTGATACATAAAGTAGTGGAGAATCACCAGGAAGCTGAATAAATCTCATAGGAGTTAGGATGAAGAAGCTATCCCACTTTCAAATCAGGTGATCCCAGTTTTCCTGTTTGGGAATATGACAGCTTCTTTGTCATTCTAATCAAACCAGGATGAATCGCGATGTAAGAAGCTTGATTTTGATACATAAAGTAGTGGAGAATCACCAGGAAGCTGAATAAATCTCATAGGAGTTAGGATGAAGAAGCTATCCCACTTTCAAATCAGGTGATCCCAGTTTTCCTGTTTGGGAATATGACAGCTTCTTTGTCATTCTAATCAAACCAGGATGAATCGCGATGTAAGAAGCTTGATTTTGATACATAAAGTAGTGGAGAATCACCAGGAAGCTGAATAAATCTCATAGGAGTTAGGATGAAGAAGCTATCCCACTTTCAAATCAGGTGATCCCAGTTTTCCTGTTTGGGAATATGACAGCTTCTTTGTCATTCTAATCAAACCAGGATGAATCGCGATGTAAGAAGCTTGATTTTGATACATAAAGTAGTGGAGAATCACCAGGAAGCTGAATAAATCTCATAGGAGTTAGGATGAAGAAGCTATCCCACTTTCAAATCAGGTGATCCCAGTTTTCCTGTTTGGGAATATGACAGCTTCTTTGTCATTCTAATCAAACCAGGATGAATCGCGATGTAAGAAGCTTGATTTTGATACATAAAGTAGTGGAGAATCACCAGGAAGCTGAATAAATCTCATAGGAGTTAGGATGAAGAAGCTATCCCACTTTCAAATCAGGTGATCCCAGTTTTCCTGTTTGGGAATATGACAGCTTCTTTGTCATTCTAATCAAACCAGGATGAATCGCGATGTAAGAAGCTTGATTTTGATACATAAAGTAGTGGAGAATCACCAGGAAGCTGAATAAATCTCATAGGAGTTAGGATGAAGAAGCTATCCCACTTTCAAATCAGGTGATCCCAGTTTTCCTGTTTGGGAATATGACAGCTTCTTTGTCATTCTAATCAAACCAGGATGAATCGCGATGTAAGAAGCTTGATTTTGATACATAAAGTAGTGGAGAATCACCAGGAAGCTGAATAAATCTCATAGGAGTTAGGATGAAGAAGCTATCCCACTTTCAAATCAGGTGATCCCAGTTTTCCTGTTTGGGAATATGACAGCTTCTTTGTCATTCTAATCAAACCAGGATGAATCGCGATGTAAGAAGCTTGATTTTGATACATAAAGTAGTGGAGAATCACCAGGAAGCTGAATAAATCTCATAGGAGTTAGGATGAAGAAGCTATCCCACTTTCAAATCAGGTGATCCCAGTTTTCCTGTTTGGGAATATGACAGCTTCTTTGTCATTCTAATCAAACCAGGATGAATCGCGATGTAAGAAGCTTGATTTTGATACATAAAGTAGTGGAGAATCACCAGGAAGCTGAATAAATCTCATAGGAGTTAGGATGAAGAAGCTATCCCACTTTCAAATCAGGTGATCCCAGTTTTCCTGTTTGGGAATATGACAGCTTCTTTGTCATTCTAATCAAACCAGGATGAATCGCGATGTAAGAAGCTTGATTTTGATACATAAAGTAGTGGAGAATCACCAGGAAGCTGAATAAATCTCATAGGAGTTAGGATGAAGAAGCTATCCCACTTTCAAATCAGGTGATCCCAGTTTTCCTGTTTGGGAATATGACAGCTTCTTTGTCATTCTAATCAAACCAGGATGAATCGCGATGTAAGAAGCTTGATTTTGATACATAAAGTAGTGGAGAATCACCAGGAAGCTGAATAAATCTCATAGGAGTTAGGATGAAGAAGCTATCCCACTTTCAAATCAGGTGATCCCAGTTTTCCTGTTTGGGAATATGACAGCTTCTTTGTCATTCTAATCAAACCAGGATGAATCGCGATGTAAGAAGCTTGATTTTGATACATAAAGTAGTGGAGAATCACCAGGAAGCTGAATAAATCTCATAGGAGTTAGGATGAAGAAGCTATCCCACTTTCAAATCAGGTGATCCCAGTTTTCCTGTTTGGGAATATGACAGCTTCTTTGTCATTCTAATCAAACCAGGATGAATCGCGATGTAAGAAGCTTGATTTTGATACATAAAGTAGTGGAGAATCACCAGGAAGCTGAATAAATCTCATAGGAGTTAGGATGAAGAAGCTATCCCACTTTCAAATCAGGTGATCCCAGTTTTCCTGTTTGGGAATATGACAGCTTCTTTGTCATTCTAATCAAACCAGGATGAATCGCGATGTAAGAAGCTTGATTTTGATACATAAAGTAGTGGAGAATCACCAGGAAGCTGAATAAATCTCATAGGAGTTAGGATGAAGAAGCTATCCCACTTTCAAATCAGGTGATCCCAGTTTTCCTGTTTGGGAATATGACAGCTTCTTTGTCATTCTAATCAAACCAGGATGAATCGCGATGTAAGAAGCTTGATTTTGATACATAAAGTAGTGGAGAATCACCAGGAAGCTGAATAAATCTCATAGGAGTTAGGATGAAGAAGCTATCCCACTTTCAAATCAGGTGATCCCAGTTTTCCTGTTTGGGAATATGACAGCTTCTTTGTCATTCTAATCAAACCAGGATGAATCGCGATGTAAGAAGCTTGATTTTGATACATAAAGTAGTGGAGAATCACCAGGAAGCTGAATAAATCTCATAGGAGTTAGGATGAAGAAGCTATCCCACTTTCAAATCAGGTGATCCCAGTTTTCCTGTTTGGGAATATGACAGCTTCTTTGTCATTCTAATCAAACCAGGATGAATCGCGATGTAAGAAGCTTGATTTTGATACATAAAGTAGTGGAGAATCACCAGGAAGCTGAATAAATCTCATAGGAGTTAGGATGAAGAAGCTATCCCACTTTCAAATCAGGTGATCCCAGTTTTCCTGTTTGGGAATATGACAGCTTCTTTGTCATTCTAATCAAACCAGGATGAATCGCGATGTAAGAAGCTTGATTTTGATACATAAAGTAGTGGAGAATCACCAGGAAGCTGAATAAATCTCATAGGAGTTAGGATGAAGAAGCTATCCCACTTTCAAATCAGGTGATCCCAGTTTTCCTGTTTGGGAATATGACAGCTTCTTTGTCATTCTAATCAAACCAGGATGAATCGCGATGTAAGAAGCTTGATTTTGATACATAAAGTAGTGGAGAATCACCAGGAAGCTGAATAAATCTCATAGGAGTTAGGATGAAGAAGCTATCCCACTTTCAAATCAGGTGATCCCAGTTTTCCTGTTTGGGAATATGACAGCTTCTTTGTCATTCTAATCAAACCAGGATGAATCGCGATGTAAGAAGCTTGATTTTGATACATAAAGTAGTGGAGAATCACCAGGAAGCTGAATAAATCTCATAGGAGTTAGGATGAAGAAGCTATCCCACTTTCAAATCAGGTGATCCCAGTTTTCCTGTTTGGGAATATGACAGCTTCTTTGTCATTCTAATCAAACCAGGATGAATCGCGATGTAAGAAGCTTGATTTTGATACATAAAGTAGTGGAGAATCACCAGGAAGCTGAATAAATCTCATAGGAGTTAGGATGAAGAAGCTATCCCACTTTCAAATCAGGTGATCCCAGTTTTCCTGTTTGGGAATATGACAGCTTCTTTGTCATTCTAATCAAACCAGGATGAATCGCGATGTAAGAAGCTTGATTTTGATACATAAAGTAGTGGAGAATCACCAGGAAGCTGAATAAATCTCATAGGAGTTAGGATGAAGAAGCTATCCCACTTTCAAATCAGGTGATCCCAGTTTTCCTGTTTGGGAATATGACAGCTTCTTTGTCATTCTAATCAAACCAGGATGAATCGCGATGTAAGAAGCTTGATTTTGATACATAAAGTAGTGGAGAATCACCAGGAAGCTGAATAAATCTCATAGGAGTTAGGATGAAGAAGCTATCCCACTTTCAAATCAGGTGATCCCAGTTTTCCTGTTTGGGAATATGACAGCTTCTTTGTCATTCTAATCAAACCAGGATGAATCGCGATGTAAGAAGCTTGATTTTGATACATAAAGTAGTGGAGAATCACCAGGAAGCTGAATAAATCTCATAGGAGTTAGGATGAAGAAGCTATCCCACTTTCAAATCAGGTGATCCCAGTTTTCCTGTTTGGGAATATGACAGCTTCTTTGTCATTCTAATCAAACCAGGATGAATCGCGATGTAAGAAGCTTGATTTTGATACATAAAGTAGTGGAGAATCACCAGGAAGCTGAATAAATCTCATAGGAGTTAGGATGAAGAAGCTATCCCACTTTCAAATCAGGTGATCCCAGTTTTCCTGTTTGGGAATATGACAGCTTCTTTGTCATTCTAATCAAACCAGGATGAATCGCGATGTAAGAAGCTTGATTTTGATACATAAAGTAGTGGAGAATCACCAGGAAGCTGAATAAATCTCATAGGAGTTAGGATGAAGAAGCTATCCCACTTTCAAATCAGGTGATCCCAGTTTTCCTGTTTGGGAATATGACAGCTTCTTTGTCATTCTAATCAAACCAGGATGAATCGCGATGTAAGAAGCTTGATTTTGATACATAAAGTAGTGGAGAATCACCAGGAAGCTGAATAAATCTCATAGGAGTTAGGATGAAGAAGCTATCCCACTTTCAAATCAGGTGATCCCAGTTTTCCTGTTTGGGAATATGACAGCTTCTTTGTCATTCTAATCAAACCAGGATGAATCGCGATGTAAGAAGCTTGATTTTGATACATAAAGTAGTGGAGAATCACCAGGAAGCTGAATAAATCTCATAGGAGTTAGGATGAAGAAGCTATCCCACTTTCAAATCAGGTGATCCCAGTTTTCCTGTTTGGGAATATGACAGCTTCTTTGTCATTCTAATCAAACCAGGATGAATCGCGATGTAAGAAGCTTGATTTTGATACATAAAGTAGTGGAGAATCACCAGGAAGCTGAATAAATCTCATAGGAGTTAGGATGAAGAAGCTATCCCACTTTCAAATCAGGTGATCCCAGTTTTCCTGTTTGGGAATATGACAGCTTCTTTGTCATTCTAATCAAACCAGGATGAATCGCGATGTAAGAAGCTTGATTTTGATACATAAAGTAGTGGAGAATCACCAGGAAGCTGAATAAATCTCATAGGAGTTAGGATGAAGAAGCTATCCCACTTTCAAATCAGGTGATCCCAGTTTTCCTGTTTGGGAATATGACAGCTTCTTTGTCATTCTAATCAAACCAGGATGAATCGCGATGTAAGAAGCTTGATTTTGATACATAAAGTAGTGGAGAATCACCAGGAAGCTGAATAAATCTCATAGGAGTTAGGATGAAGAAGCTATCCCACTTTCAAATCAGGTGATCCCAGTTTTCCTGTTTGGGAATATGACAGCTTCTTTGTCATTCTAATCAAACCAGGATGAATCGCGATGTAAGAAGCTTGATTTTGATACATAAAGTAGTGGAGAATCACCAGGAAGCTGAATAAATCTCATAGGAGTTAGGATGAAGAAGCTATCCCACTTTCAAATCAGGTGATCCCAGTTTTCCTGTTTGGGAATATGACAGCTTCTTTGTCATTCTAATCAAACCAGGATGAATCGCGATGTAAGAAGCTTGATTTTGATACATAAAGTAGTGGAGAATCACCAGGAAGTGAATAAATCTCATAGGAGTTAGGATGAAGAAGCTATCCCACTTTCAAATCAGGTGATCCCAGTTTTCCTGTTTGGGAATATGACAGCTTCTTTGTCATTCTAATCAAACCAGGATGAATCGCGATGTAAGAAGCTTGATTTTGATACATAAAGTAGTGGAGAATCACCAGGAAGCTGAATAAATCTCATAGGAGTTAGGATGAAGAAGCTATCCCACTTTCAAATCAGGTGATCCCAGTTTTCCTGTTTGGGAATATGACAGCTTCTTTGTCATTCTAATCAAACCAGGATGAATCGCGATGTAAGAAGCTTGATTTTGATACATAAAGTAGTGGAGAATCACCAGGAAGTGAATAAATCTCATAGGAGTTAGGATGAAGAAGCTATCCCACTTTCAAATCAGGTGATCCCAGTTTTCCTGTTTGGGAATATGACAGCTTCTTTGTCATTCTAATCAAACCAGGATGAATCGCGATGTAAGAAGCTTGATTTTGATACATAAAGTAGTGGAGAATCACCAGGAAGCTGAATAAATCTCATAGGAGTTAGGATGAAGAAGCTATCCCACTTTCAAATCAGGTGATCCCAGTTTTCCTGTTTGGGAATATGACAGCTTCTTTGTCATTCTAATCAAACCAGGATGAATCGCGATGTAAGAAGCTTGATTTTGATACATAAAGTAGTGGAGAATCACCAGGAAGCTGAATAAATCTCATAGGAGTTAGGATGAAGAAGCTATCCCACTTTCAAATCAGGTGATCCCAGTTTTCCTGTTTGGGAATATGACAGCTTCTTTGTCATTCTAATCAAACCAGGATGAATCGCGATGTAAGAAGCTTGATTTTGATACATAAAGTAGTGGAGAATCACCAGGAAGCTGAATAAATCTCATAGGAGTTAGGATGAAGAAGCTATCCCACTTTCAAATCAGGTGATCCCAGTTTTCCTGTTTGGGAATATGACAGCTTCTTTGTCATTCTAATCAAACCAGGATGAATCGCGATGTAAGAAGCTTGATTTTGATACATAAAGTAGTGGAGAATCACCAGGAAGCTGAATAAATCTCATAGGAGTTAGGATGAAGAAGCTATCCCACTTTCAAATCAGGTGATCCCAGTTTTCCTGTTTGGGAATATGACAGCTTCTTTGTCATTCTAATCAAACCAGGATGAATCGCGATGTAAGAAGCTTGATTTTGATACATAAAGTAGTGGAGAATCACCAGGAAGCTGAATAAATCTCATAGGAGTTAGGATGAAGAAGCTATCCCACTTTCAAATCAGGTGATCCCAGTTTTCCTGTTTGGGAATATGACAGCTTCTTTGTCATTCTAATCAAACCAGGATGAATCGCGATGTAAGAAGCTTGATTTTGATACATAAAGTAGTGGAGAATCACCAGGAAGCTGAATAAATCTCATAGGAGTTAGGATGAAGAAGCTATCCCACTTTCAAATCAGGTGATCCCAGTTTTCCTGTTTGGGAATATGACAGCTTCTTTGTCATTCTAATCAAACCAGGATGAATCGCGATGTAAGAAGCTTGATTTTGATACATAAAGTAGTGGAGAATCACCAGGAAGCTGAATAAATCTCATAGGAGTTAGGATGAAGAAGCTATCCCACTTTCAAATCAGGTGATCCCAGTTTTCCTGTTTGGGAATATGACAGCTTCTTTGTCATTCTAATCAAACCAGGATGAATCGCGATGTAAGAAGCTTGATTTTGATACATAAAGTAGTGGAGAATCACCAGGAAGCTGAATAAATCTCATAGGAGTTAGGATGAAGAAGCTATCCCACTTTCAAATCAGGTGATCCCAGTTTTCCTGTTTGGGAATATGACAGCTTCTTTGTCATTCTAATCAAACCAGGATGAATCGCGATGTAAGAAGCTTGATTTTGATACATAAAGTAGTGGAGAATCACCAGGAAGCTGAATAAATCTCATAGGAGTTAGGATGAAGAAGCTATCCCACTTTCAAATCAGGTGATCCCAGTTTTCCTGTTTGGGAATATGACAGCTTCTTTGTCATTCTAATCAAACCAGGATGAATCGCGATGTAAGAAGCTTGATTTTGATACATAAAGTAGTGGAGAATCACCAGGAAGCTGAATAAATCTCATAGGAGTTAGGATGAAGAAGCTATCCCACTTTCAAATCAGGTGATCCCAGTTTTCCTGTTTGGGAATATGACAGCTTCTTTGTCATTCTAATCAAACCAGGATGAATCGCGATGTAAGAAGCTTGATTTTGATACATAAAGTAGTGGAGAATCACCAGGAAGTGAATAAATCTCATAGGAGTTAGGATGAAGAAGCTATCCCACTTTCAAATCAGGTGATCCCAGTTTTCCTGTTTGGGAATATGACAGCTTCTTTGTCATTCTAATCAAACCAGGATGAATCGCGATGTAAGAAGCTTGATTTTGATACATAAAGTAGTGGAGAATCACCAGGAAGCTGAATAAATCTCATAGGAGTTAGGATGAAGAAGCTATCCCACTTTCAAATCAGGTGATCCCAGTTTTCCTGTTTGGGAATATGACAGCTTCTTTGTCATTCTAATCAAACCAGGATGAATCGCGATGTAAGAAGCTTGATTTTGATACATAAAGTAGTGGAGAATCACCAGGAAGCTGAATAAATCTCATAGGAGTTAGGATGAAGAAGCTATCCCACTTTCAAATCAGGTGATCCCAGTTTTCCTGTTTGGGAATATGACAGCTTCTTTGTCATTCTAATCAAACCAGGATGAATCGCGATGTAAGAAGCTTGATTTTGATACATAAAGTAGTGGAGAATCACCAGGAAGCTGAATAAATCTCATAGGAGTTAGGATGAAGAAGCTATCCCACTTTCAAATCAGGTGATCCCAGTTTTCCTGTTTGGGAATATGACAGCTTCTTTGTCATTCTAATCAAACCAGGATGAATCGCGATGTAAGAAGCTTGATTTTGATACATAAAGTAGTGGAGAATCACCAGGAAGCTGAATAAATCTCATAGGAGTTAGGATGAAGAAGCTATCCCACTTTCAAATCAGGTGATCCCAGTTTTCCTGTTTGGGAATATGACAGCTTCTTTGTCATTCTAATCAAACCAGGATGAATCGCGATGTAAGAAGCTTGATTTTGATACATAAAGTAGTGGAGAATCACCAGGAAGCTGAATAAATCTCATAGGAGTTAGGATGAAGAAGCTATCCCACTTTCAAATCAGGTGATCCCAGTTTTCCTGTTTGGGAATATGACAGCTTCTTTGTCATTCTAATCAAACCAGGATGAATCGCGATGTAAGAAGCTTGATTTTGATACATAAAGTAGTGGAGAATCACCAGGAAGCTGAATAAATCTCATAGGAGTTAGGATGAAGAAGCTATCCCACTTTCAAATCAGGTGATCCCAGTTTTCCTGTTTGGGAATATGACAGCTTCTTTGTCATTCTAATCAAACCAGGATGAATCGCGATGTAAGAAGCTTGATTTTGATACATAAAGTAGTGGAGAATCACCAGGAAGCTGAATAAATCTCATAGGAGTTAGGATGAAGAAGCTATCCCACTTTCAAATCAGGTGATCCCAGTTTTCCTGTTTGGGAATATGACAGCTTCTTTGTCATTCTAATCAAACCAGGATGAATCGCGATGTAAGAAGCTTGATTTTGATACATAAAGTAGTGGAGAATCACCAGGAAGCTGAATAAATCTCATAGGAGTTAGGATGAAGAAGCTATCCCACTTTCAAATCAGGTGATCCCAGTTTTCCTGTTTGGGAATATGACAGCTTCTTTGTCATTCTAATCAAACCAGGATGAATCGCGATGTAAGAAGCTTGATTTTGATACATAAAGTAGTGGAGAATCACCAGGAAGCTGAATAAATCTCATAGGAGTTAGGATGAAGAAGCTATCCCACTTTCAAATCAGGTGATCCCAGTTTTCCTGTTTGGGAATATGACAGCTTCTTTGTCATTCTAATCAAACCAGGATGAATCGCGATGTAAGAAGCTTGATTTTGATACATAAAGTAGTGGAGAATCACCAGGAAGCTGAATAAATCTCATAGGAGTTAGGATGAAGAAGCTATCCCACTTTCAAATCAGGTGATCCCAGTTTTCCTGTTTGGGAATATGACAGCTTCTTTGTCATTCTAATCAAACCAGGATGAATCGCGATGTAAGAAGCTTGATTTTGATACATAAAGTAGTGGAGAATCACCAGGAAGCTGAATAAATCTCATAGGAGTTAGGATGAAGAAGCTATCCCACTTTCAAATCAGGTGATCCCAGTTTTCCTGTTTGGGAATATGACAGCTTCTTTGTCATTCTAATCAAACCAGGATGAATCGCGATGTAAGAAGCTTGATTTTGATACATAAAGTAGTGGAGAATCACCAGGAAGCTGAATAAATCTCATAGGAGTTAGGATGAAGAAGCTATCCCACTTTCAAATCAGGTGATCCCAGTTTTCCTGTTTGGGAATATGACAGCTTCTTTGTCATTCTAATCAAACCAGGATGAATCGCGATGTAAGAAGCTTGATTTTGATACATAAAGTAGTGGAGAATCACCAGGAAGCTGAATAAATCTCATAGGAGTTAGGATGAAGAAGCTATCCCACTTTCAAATCAGGTGATCCCAGTTTTCCTGTTTGGGAATATGACAGCTTCTTTGTCATTCTAATCAAACCAGGATGAATCGCGATGTAAGAAGCTTGATTTTGATACATAAAGTAGTGGAGAATCACCAGGAAGCTGAATAAATCTCATAGGAGTTAGGATGAAGAAGCTATCCCACTTTCAAATCAGGTGATCCCAGTTTTCCTGTTTGGGAATATGACAGCTTCTTTGTCATTCTAATCAAACCAGGATGAATCGCGATGTAAGAAGCTTGATTTTGATACATAAAGTAGTGGAGAATCACCAGGAAGCTGAATAAATCTCATAGGAGTTAGGATGAAGAAGCTATCCCACTTTCAAATCAGGTGATCCCAGTTTTCCTGTTTGGGAATATGACAGCTTCTTTGTCATTCTAATCAAACCAGGATGAATCGCGATGTAAGAAGCTTGATTTTGATACATAAAGTAGTGGAGAATCACCAGGAAGCTGAATAAATCTCATAGGAGTTAGGATGAAGAAGCTATCCCACTTTCAAATCAGGTGATCCCAGTTTTCCTGTTTGGGAATATGACAGCTTCTTTGTCATTCTAATCAAACCAGGATGAATCGCGATGTAAGAAGCTTGATTTTGATACATAAAGTAGTGGAGAATCACCAGGAAGCTGAATAAATCTCATAGGAGTTAGGATGAAGAAGCTATCCCACTTTCAAATCAGGTGATCCCAGTTTTCCTGTTTGGGAATATGACAGCTTCTTTGTCATTCTAATCAAACCAGGATGAATCGCGATGTAAGAAGCTTGATTTTGATACATAAAGTAGTGGAGAATCACCAGGAAGCTGAATAAATCTCATAGGAGTTAGGATGAAGAAGCTATCCCACTTTCAAATCAGGTGATCCCAGTTTTCCTGTTTGGGAATATGACAGCTTCTTTGTCATTCTAATCAAACCAGGATGAATCGCGATGTAAGAAGCTTGATTTTGATACATAAAGTAGTGGAGAATCACCAGGAAGCTGAATAAATCTCATAGGAGTTAGGATGAAGAAGCTATCCCACTTTCAAATCAGGTGATCCCAGTTTTCCTGTTTGGGAATATGACAGCTTCTTTGTCATTCTAATCAAACCAGGATGAATCGCGATGTAAGAAGCTTGATTTTGATACATAAAGTAGTGGAGAATCACCAGGAAGCTGAATAAATCTCATAGGAGTTAGGATGAAGAAGCTATCCCACTTTCAAATCAGGTGATCCCAGTTTTCCTGTTTGGGAATATGACAGCTTCTTTGTCATTCTAATCAAACCAGGATGAATCGCGATGTAAGAAGCTTGATTTTGATACATAAAGTAGTGGAGAATCACCAGGAAGCTGAATAAATCTCATAGGAGTTAGGATGAAGAAGCTATCCCACTTTCAAATCAGGTGATCCCAGTTTTCCTGTTTGGGAATATGACAGCTTCTTTGTCATTCTAATCAAACCAGGATGAATCGCGATGTAAGAAGCTTGATTTTGATACATAAAGTAGTGGAGAATCACCAGGAAGCTGAATAAATCTCATAGGAGTTAGGATGAAGAAGCTATCCCACTTTCAAATCAGGTGATCCCAGTTTTCCTGTTTGGGAATATGACAGCTTCTTTGTCATTCTAATCAAACCAGGATGAATCGCGATGTAAGAAGCTTGATTTTGATACATAAAGTAGTGGAGAATCACCAGGAAGCTGAATAAATCTCATAGGAGTTAGGATGAAGAAGCTATCCCACTTTCAAATCAGGTGATCCCAGTTTTCCTGTTTGGGAATATGACAGCTTCTTTGTCATTCTAATCAAACCAGGATGAATCGCGATGTAAGAAGCTTGATTTTGATACATAAAGTAGTGGAGAATCACCAGGAAGTGAATAAATCTCATAGGAGTTAGGATGAAGAAGCTATCCCACTTTCAAATCAGGTGATCCCAGTTTTCCTGTTTGGGAATATGACAGCTTCTTTGTCATTCTAATCAAACCAGGATGAATCGCGATGTAAGAAGCTTGATTTTGATACATAAAGTAGTGGAGAATCACCAGGAAGCTGAATAAATCTCATAGGAGTTAGGATGAAGAAGCTATCCCACTTTCAAATCAGGTGATCCCAGTTTTCCTGTTTGGGAATATGACAGCTTCTTTGTCATTCTAATCAAACCAGGATGAATCGCGATGTAAGAAGCTTGATTTTGATACATAAAGTAGTGGAGAATCACCAGGAAGCTGAATAAATCTCATAGGAGTTAGGATGAAGAAGCTATCCCACTTTCAAATCAGGTGATCCCAGTTTTCCTGTTTGGGAATATGACAGCTTCTTTGTCATTCTAATCAAACCAGGATGAATCGCGATGTAAGAAGCTTGATTTTGATACATAAAGTAGTGGAGAATCACCAGGAAGTGAATAAATCTCATAGGAGTTAGGATGAAGAAGCTATCCCACTTTCAAATCAGGTGATCCCAGTTTTCCTGTTTGGGAATATGACAGCTTCTTTGTCATTCTAATCAAACCAGGATGAATCGCGATGTAAGAAGCTTGATTTTGATACATAAAGTAGTGGAGAATCACCAGGAAGTGAATAAATCTCATAGGAGTTAGGATGAAGAAGCTATCCCACTTTCAAATCAGGTGATCCCAGTTTTCCTGTTTGGGAATATGACAGCTTCTTTGTCATTCTAATCAAACCAGGATGAATCGCGATGTAAGAAGCTTGATTTTGATACATAAAGTAGTGGAGAATCACCAGGAAGCTGAATAAATCTCATAGGAGTTAGGATGAAGAAGCTATCCCACTTTCAAATCAGGTGATCCCAGTTTTCCTGTTTGGGAATATGACAGCTTCTTTGTCATTCTAATCAAACCAGGATGAATCGCGATGTAAGAAGCTTGATTTTGATACATAAAGTAGTGGAGAATCACCAGGAAGCTGAATAAATCTCATAGGAGTTAGGATGAAGAAGCTATCCCACTTTCAAATCAGGTGATCCCAGTTTTCCTGTTTGGGAATATGACAGCTTCTTTGTCATTCTAATCAAACCAGGATGAATCGCGATGTAAGAAGCTTGATTTTGATACATAAAGTAGTGGAGAATCACCAGGAAGCTGAATAAATCTCATAGGAGTTAGGATGAAGAAGCTATCCCACTTTCAAATCAGGTGATCCCAGTTTTCCTGTTTGGGAATATGACAGCTTCTTTGTCATTCTAATCAAACCAGGATGAATCGCGATGTAAGAAGCTTGATTTTGATACATAAAGTAGTGGAGAATCACCAGGAAGCTGAATAAATCTCATAGGAGTTAGGATGAAGAAGCTATCCCACTTTCAAATCAGGTGATCCCAGTTTTCCTGTTTGGGAATATGACAGCTTCTTTGTCATTCTAATCAAACCAGGATGAATCGCGATGTAAGAAGCTTGATTTTGATACATAAAGTAGTGGAGAATCACCAGGAAGCTGAATAAATCTCATAGGAGTTAGGATGAAGAAGCTATCCCACTTTCAAATCAGGTGATCCCAGTTTTCCTGTTTGGGAATATGACAGCTTCTTGTCATTCTAATCAAACCAGGATGAATCGCGATGTAAGAAGCTTGATTTTGATACATAAAGTAGTGGAGAATCACCAGGAAGTGAATAAATCTCATAGGAGTTAGGATGAAAGAAGCTATCCCACTTTCAAATCAGGTGATCCCAGTTTTCCTGTTGGGAATATGACAGCTTCTTTGTCATTCTAATCAAACCAGGATGAATCGCGATGCAAGAAGCTTGATTTTGATACATAAAGTAGTGGAGAATCACCAGGAAGTGAATAAATCTCATAGGAGTTAGGATGAAGAAGCTATCCCACTTTCAAATCAGGTGATCCCAGTTTTCCTGTTTGGGAATATGACAGCTTCTTGTCATTCTAATCAAACCAGGATGAATCGCGATGTAAGAGCTTG